>NW_027508781.1:320000-345000 GCF_051911475.1 Siphateles boraxobius
TTTTGCAAGAAACTTTTTAAACGAACTTTCTCTGACTGAGTTGATCTTCTCCAACCTTCCTCTGCCAATAATGAACAGAAGTCTCAAACCTCTTCAGATCAGAAAAATAATTCTGCACATCAACAGATTTTCCAAAGGTTTCGTCCAAGAATTTATTTATTTCTTCTAATGAATAAATCTGCTCACTGCTTATTTGCGAAACATCTGACTTTTTGAGACCATCCACCACCATCATCATCATCATCATCATAATCATCATCCATTTCCTCATCAACCATTTCTGATTCT
The DNA here is from genome assembly GCF_051911475.1 of Siphateles boraxobius. Classification (NCBI taxonomy): domain Eukaryota; kingdom Metazoa; phylum Chordata; class Actinopteri; order Cypriniformes; family Leuciscidae; genus Siphateles; species Siphateles boraxobius. The sequence goes on from NW_027508781.1 coordinate 320,289, forward strand.
GATTCTTATTGGAAGAAACTTTCCTTCCTCTTTCCAAAACTTCACCTTTCAGCCCGTTTGCATCATCATTCTCCTGGCCTATATTCTCTGAACTCTCCACGGCATCAGCCAGCTCAGACCCCAGAACCACCGTCACATCAGTCCCAATATTAACTTTCTTCATTTCCCCTACCAGAAACTTCCTCTGCATCTTTTTCATTATTAGGGGACAAATCTTTTATTATCATTCCTTCCTGCAAATTTGAATCTACATTCTGATCCTCATTATTCACCATTGCTGCTTCATTACTCTTTTGCACATCGTCTTCCTTACTCTTATCTGAAGTATTGCTAGGACCTGCTTCATTCTCAGATTCAACTCTATGAGGACAAGACCGCCTAACATATCAACACGGCGCATCTCTCCCGTGCTCGCGTACATCATATACGACTTGATCCTCAAATACACAGCGAAAGGAGATGTTCAGCATTGGTTGATTTAGAAACATGTACACCTGTCGCCTGAACGACAAAACTTGTTTTAAAGCGGCATTAGGGGTGTAACGATACACAAAATTGCCGGTTCGGTTTTCCCACGGTTTTGACGTCTCGGTTAGGTTCGGTTCGGTTTGGTTTGGTTTAGAAAGCTAAAATTACTTTTTTCTTTCTTTTTTTTAACAGTGGTTTAATGAAAAAATTGTCTTTGTCTTTAAATTAATTCAATTACAATTAAACGTTTCACAAGGATTAAAAAAAAATCTGCTGAAACTGTAAACTATATAGGGAGTCGCACATTACTATAACATTAAAGGTTGTAGCCTAGACTTTTAACCTAAATTCAGATGCTATTTATTTTTTAGATATAATAATCAACACACAACACATTGTATGAAAACATGTAAACTGAACATAAGGCAGTTTTTGCATTAACTTGTGTTTTTACTCTAATTTGTTATTGAAATATAATACTTTACACAGTTGTCATTTTCATGAAAGATATTTTAAACATACATTAAATAATCAAGATATCATTAACAGGTTAAGTAAAATATAATATATAGGCTAACATGGTGCATTTATTTAGTGCAAGAGTTCGATACGCAATGAGAGTATCGCGATTCGAATCGTGTGTTCTGTATCGCGGTTTTTCGGTTCGGTTCGAATATCGTTACACCCCTTAACGGCATGTTTACAACCAAGTGAACCGTTCTAATTCCACTGGCAACTTTTCCAGAACGAGAAAGCTCTATTTCAATGTCGACATCAGGAATTAAAGTTGGAACGTTAGAAACGGTCACCTTCGTCGTGATTGAAACTAATGGTTGAACAAAAACAGAAATGTGCCACTTACAGAAATCCCACTGTCGATCAAACTATGAGCCAGATTTTCTTCCATCAAAAATACCACTACGGCCTTGTTCATCCGAGACGCCGAGACGATATAGTCACATCCAGTAACACGTCCTCCACAGGCACTCCTGCTCGGGTCACACACCTAATCCCATGCGGAGCGACAGGCCTGACGCCAACACACTCGTGTGAGACTCCATCCTCCGACACGAGACAACTCTCGCGGAAAAAAACTTTTTTTTCCCCTCCTTTTCCAATTTAAATAATCGAATACAAGAAAGAGAAAGAAACGGTGAAAATTTTAGAAAATTTCTTCTCACCTAGATCACCCTCCCATGCATTCCCTTCCCAATTCCCAGCATGCAACAGAGAGAGAGAGAGAGAGAGAGAGAGACAGAGAGAGAGACAGAGAGAGAGAGAGAGAGAGAGAGAGAGAGAGAGAGAGAGAGAGAGAGAGAGAGAGAGAGAGAGAGAGAGAGAGAGAGAGAGAGAGAGAGAGAGAGAGAGAGAGAGAGAGAGAGAGAGAGAGAGAGAGAGAACAGTGCAAAATCACATTTCAATAAAAAACACCTTCTCAATAGGGATCAGCTCATCCCAAAACTCATTCCAAAACCAGACTCCGGCATTCAAAGGGACAACAAAGCCTGAGAGTGTGCGAGTGTGCGAGTGTGCGAGTGTGTGTGTGTGTGTGTGTGTGTGTGTGTGTGTGTGTGTGTGTGTGTGTGTGTGTGTGTGTGTGTGTGTGTGTGTGTGAGAGAGAGATAACCGCATTACTGCACTAATCTGCATACAGCATCTATCCAGGAATTGGAAATGAGCTGGAGATGTTTGGGGGGGGGGGGGGTTCGGAGACGTCTCAACTCCAGACAAACACACAGACACACAGACACACAGACACACAGACACACAGACACACAGACCTTTTCCTCCTGATAATATGCAAATGCCTTCACCTGAAGGTCACAGATTACCGTGTTCCCGTTCCTGACCCTTATCGCCGGTGTCACACTGAATCTATTCCTCACCTCCTGGTGTCACGCTAAACTCCTTCCCCTGTCCATCTCTCTCACAGAACGAGAGGCTTTACGGTCCTGAGGTTCTTAGAGAAACATTTATCCGAGTGTTAAATGGGGTTATTGCCGGGTGGGCCAGAGATCAGTGTGAAATGATCATTACCGGTTGAAGCTCACAGAAAGTCACTACTGCGTTTGTGCAGCAGCAAAGGATGATGGGAAGTGGTTCATCTCTTAAATGCCAAAGTGGGGTGTGTTTCCCCGAAAGCATCGTTAGCCAACTATAGTCGCGAGTTCTGTCGTTATCAGCAGTTCCCGAAACCATCGTTCTAACGAACATTTGCAAACAGCATCGCAGAGTTGTGTGTTTGAGCGACAGATCTCGAGCTGTGGTCAGAAGAAGAGTTTCTTGTTTGCATGACATGTGGACTCAATAAATCCTGACCTTGAGCAAAATAAGCAAGCTGACATTCAGTAAAATCTCTATCTTTTATTTAGAATACATACAGATGTCATTTACGTCTTTTAGTTCGTCATTTGATTTAAAGCACCGTTTTTGTAGAGTGCGCATGTGTGTGTGTGTCCTCTAGTGCGAAAGAACGAGACTATGAATGAATCTGGAAATAAAGCAAAATAACTGAGAAAAATCAGACATAGTCCTCAGATGCCATGCCCGTAATTTATAGCAAAACATTTAGTATTAATTCTCAAACAAATTCATTAAAAGAAGTTATTACTCCAACACCTGCGTGACATCATTAACCAACGTGGTTGAACGGCCAATCGGAAAACAGTTGTGACTAAAAATAAAGGTGCCAGGAAGAACAAAAAAGTTTTTTCACAGCGATGCCCTAGAACAGGGCTATTCAATTAGCTTCATTCGAGGGCCGGATTATTAAATCGAAAAGTTGAGGTGGGCCGATGGGTTTAGCTTATTTATTGAAACATAACAGTATCAATAAGTAAGCTAAAGTAAACATAAAAGTATTGTAGGCCATTTACTTGGAAATGTGGTAGCCAACAGTGTGCAGATTTATCAGACCATAATAAATAACTTATCTACAGCTATGTACAAATATATGAATTATACAAGATCATATATTCTATTGGTTAGAATTATTTTATTAATAATTATTATAGGCTTAAATTAAAATATTCTGACAGTGAGACTTCGTAACCATAGGTAAAACCATGCATGGCTACTCACTCCCACAGTATAAAAAATGCCTAAACAGGTAAAAACTATACACACAATTAATTATATATTTCTCTAGCCCCCTAATAAATCTAATGCAATATAAATGACTATAACATAGTATTCAATATAAATATTCCACATTTCTGCCCAAACCATGGTAAATTACTACAGTACATTCACAGTAAATGTTTGTAAGGGTGGTGATCAGGGATTTAGTCTTCTAACTTCGTTCATGGCACAATGTTTCTGCTATTTACCTCATCAGTCGTGTTGGCAATGTTGAGACTGTTTCATCCGATTTAAAACTAGTTAAAATCATTGAGTGATTTGTGGTTTATAACAGACAGATTTGTCAGATTGAAACGCTTCTCACTGGATGTCGCAACGTTGTTTAATAATAGTGTCCGGGACTGGGAGTAAACGCAACTCCTTTGAGCTAGCGTTCCGTTATCCACTGGGCCGCGCTGCGTAGTTCAAAGTAAACTAGTGAAACAGCCGAAAACAGCGCTATTTGTTCTCTATGTGTTGTTACTGACCGAGAAACAGCTTCAGATGATTCAGTGACGGAACGGTCCGAACGAATCCGAATCGTTTCAGACCGTTATGCAAGCGCGTTTGGCCAATTCATGGAAAGGAAATAATCGAACCAAATGATTAAACCAGGAATGATTGATATCGCTGGTTCAGTCGACAGAAATACGGAACAAACACATAATAACTGCTGAAATATTCGGACTGAATAAAGTGTTTCTCAGGTCAATCGGAACGCTCATGGTACACACACAGTGTGTATAGCTACAGCTGCAGGCGCCACTGCGGTCTCGCGCATATCTAACCAAATTTAGCCGCACCGCCAGGAAAAGAGGAGGAGGGAGGTTGGGATGGCCTCGGACCATATGGAGATGATTGGCGGGCCGCCAATTGAATAGCCCGGCCCTAGAAGAACCATCTTTGGTTCCCCGAAAAACCATTTTGTGAAAGGTTCTTTAAAGAACCAGAGATTGCTGAGTGTAAAGAACCATTTTATAGTCTAAAGAACCTTTCTACCCTACAAAGAACCTTTTGTGCAATGCCAAGGTTCTTTGAATGTTAAAGGTTCTTCATGGAACCAAATATCCAACCAAAGAACCACTTAAGAACCTTTATTTTAAGAGTGTAGCTAGTTGATTTCTTTAACGATGCATCTATGCTAGTTTAGCAGTGAATTATGTTGTTGTACGGAAACACACTCCAGCATAGAGAACCTGTATTCTACACAATCAAACCCAGCACTGCATGTATCCTGTAAAGGCTATGAGCACAGCCACCGGCCCGAGGAGCGGCTTATGAAAATGAGTTTGGGCTGTAAAAGCAGTATGAATATTGCATGGGACAGTGCTGGGCTGTGACCAGTGAGTCTGTCAGAGGGAAACCAGTGAGTCTGTCAGAGGGAAACCAGTGAGTCTGCCAGAGTATGTCAGAGGGAAACCAGTGAGTCTGTCAGAGGGAAACCAGTGAGTCTGTCAGAGGGGAAACCAGTGAGTCTGTCAGAGGGGAAACCAGTGAGGCTGTCAGAGGGGAAACCAGTGAGCCTGTCAGAGGGGAAACCAGTGAGCCTGTCAGAGGGGAAACCAGTGTGTCTGTCAGAGGGTAAACCAGTGAGCCTGTCAGAGGGAAACCAGTGAGTCTGTCAGAGGGAAACCAGTGAGTCCGTCAGAGGGAAACCAGTGAGTCCGTCAGAGGGAAACCAGTGAGTCTGTCAGAGGGAAACCAGTGAGTCTGTCAGGCGGAAACCAGTGAGTCTGCCAGAGTCTGTCAGAGGGGAAACCAGTGAGTCTGTCAGAGGGAAACCAGTGAGTCCGTCTGAGGGAGTCCGTCTGAGGGAAACCAGTGAAACCAGTGAGTCCGTCTGAGGGAAACCAGTGAGTCCGTCTGAGGGAAACCAGTGAGTCCGTCTGAGGGAAACCAGTGAGTCCGCCTGAGGGAAACCAGTGAGTCCGTCTGAGGGAAACCAGTGAGTCCGTCTGAGGGAAACCAGTGAGTCCGTCTGAGGGAAACCAGTGAGTCCGTCTGAGGGAAACCAGTGAGTCCGTCTGAGGGAAACCAGTGAGTCTGTCTGAGGGAAACCAGTGAAACCAGTGAGTCCGTCTGAATGAAACCAGTGAGTCCGTCTGATGGAAACCAGTGAAACCAGTGAGTCCGTCTGAGTGAAACCAGTGAGTCTGTCTGATGGAAACCAGTGAAACCAGTGAGTCAGTCTGAGGGAAACCAGTGAGTCCGTCTGAGGGAAACCAGTGAGTCCGTCTGAGGGAAACCAGTGAGTCCGTCAGAGGGAAACCAGTGAGTCTGTCAGAGGGAAACCAGTGAGTCTGTCTGAGGGAAACCAGTGAGTCTGTCTGAGGGAAACCAGTGAGTCTGTCTGAGGGAAACCAGTGAGTCTGTCTGAGGGAAACCAGTGAAACCAGTGAGTCTGACTGAGGGAAACCAGTGAGTCCGTCAGAGGGAAACCAGTGAAACCAGTGAGTCTGACTGAGTGAAACCAGTGAGTCCGTCTGAGGGAAACCAGTGAAACCAGTGAGTCCGTCAGAGGGAAACCAGTGAGTCCGTCAGAGGGAAACCAGTGAGTCCGTCAGAGGGAAACAAGTGAGTCCGTCAGAGGGAAACACGTGAGTCCGTCAGAGGGAAACCAGTGAGTCCGTCAGAGGGAAACCAGTGAGTCCGTCAGAGGGAAACCAGTGAGTCCGTCAGAGGGAAACCAGTGAAACCAGTGAGTCTGACTGAGTGAAACCAGTGAGTCCGTCTGAGGGAAACCAGTGAAACCAGTGAGTCCGTCAGAGGGAAACCAGTGAGTCGTCAGAGGGAAACCAGTGAGTCTGTCAGAGGGAAACCAGTGAGTCCGTCAGAGGGAAACACGTGAGTCCGTCAGAGGGAAACCAGTGAGTCTGTCAGAGGGAAACCAGTGAGTCCGTCAGAGGGAAACACGTGAGTCCGTCAGAGGGAAACCAGTGAGTCCGTCAGAGGGAAACCAGTGAGTCCGTCAGAGGGAAACCAGTGAGTCCGTCAGAGGGAAACCAGTGAGTCCGTCAGAGGGAAACCAGTGAGTCCGTCAGAGGGAAACCAGTGAGTCTGTCAGAGGGAAACCAGTGAGTCTGTCAGAGGGAAACCAGTGAGTCCGTCAGAAACCAGTGAGTCTGTCAGAGGGAAACCAGTGAGTCTGTCAGAGGGAAACCAGTGAGTCTGTCAGAGGGAAACCAGTGAGTCTGTCAGAGGGAAACCAGTGTGTGTCTGTGTGTGTGTGTACGTGTAAAATTGTATATATGTATTACCTTTAATATGTATAGGTAATATAGATTGCCTTTGCCTAATTAACACTTTTAACACATTTTTTTAATATAATCTATTGCTAGTAATCTGAAATTCTATGTCCATTTAAACGAATTGAAGTATTGTATTTGTAATGTTTTAAGATATAAATAAAACAGAATTTTAATTTCTGCCATCACATTGTTTATCAGCCAGAATATTAATATAAGTGCACTGTTATTCATTCAGGTTGTTGGCTATAAACAGAAATCTGGTTTGAACGTGTTCTGTACACCAAACGCCCAAGGAAGAAACTACTTTAATCCGGCACTAGAACAACAAATTTTCCACTAAACAAATAGACTGAGAAGAGAAGAATAATGGAGAGAAGAAGGAAAACATAACAGGCAGATGAGCGAATAGAAAGATACACAGTAACGGAAAACGAGGGCTGGACAGTCCTATGATTCACTGCAAATGAGATGTCAGTCCGACAGTCATAACGTTCTATCCAATCCCGGCAGCTTAATCGAGTTCTGCTCACACACTCGGCCCAGACGCGTTCTGATAGTTATTAATGCTGGTGTTTATGGAAGAATGCCTCCGATGACCTATCAGAGCATCCGCAGCCCTCGAGGGCCCTATCGTACACCTTTCACACACACACACACACACACACACACACAAACACACACACACACAACAAACATGAGCATATCAACACCACCGCAATCCTTCAGACTGAGAGAACACATTACAAAATAATATGCATTTAAATATGGATTTTTAAATCCAAAGAAGAGTTTAACGCCAAACTGAAGGCAAAAAATAAAACAGGTAGTCTGACATCTCACAGTGCTTCACTGGTATAAAACACTGTACACAGGCACTGTACACATGCATACTGTACACATGCATAATATACATGCAAACTGTACACACACATACTGTACACGGCAAGCATATACTGTATACCCATACTCTACACACGCATACTGTACACTGCACACACATACTGTAAACTGTAAACACACGGTACACATGCATACTGTGAACACACATACTGTAAACTGTAAAAACATACTGTACACATGCACACTGTGTACACACATACCGTAAACATACTGTAAATACATACTGTACACTGTACATGCATACTGTACACACAGTACACATGCATACAGTATACTGAAAACACACAGTACACATGCATACTGTACACATGGATATTACATACTGTAAACATACTGTACACTGTACATGCATACTGTACACAGTACACACATTTACTGTACACACATACTGCACACATGCATACTGTATACTGAAAACACATACTGTACATGCATATTGTATACTGTAAACATAGTAAACACACTGTATATGCATACTGTACACAAGCATACTGTATACACATACTGCATACTGTACACACACACACCAGTGTGTTCCCAGCAGTGCTCCGGTCTTTTTTCCCAGGGCGAAGCATTGAGGTCTGATTCCCTCAGGATTCATTACCAGTGGTATTCAGAGCTCATGGTATTTTTACCACTGATCCAGGAACAGGCTTTAACACTAAACCCAACACTGTAAAAGCACTCAGTCAAACAGAAGACAGATCTCAAGTCAACTTTAAACCTCAGTAAGTAGGGCTGAACCAGTCACACCAATTACTGGAAAAAAGATTTAAAGGGGTCATATCCTGAAAACTCCTAAAAAAAATCCTGAAAAAATATCTAAAATATAAAATTAATCACAAATTAATCACACATTAAAATTTGCAGAGAAATTACCCCCACAAGAACGTTTAAAGTCATTATTGTGTTAAATAAGAAAAGCATCAAATAGATATGGCCAGGAGGGCGAGTTTTCATTTTTGGGTGAACCCTTCCTTTAATGGGTTTTTTATTCATATGGAAATGTTTTTTTTTATTTTTTATTTTTTATTATACTCTAAATAAGAAACTTAAACTGCCAGTAGTTGGTGATAAATGTCTAAATGAGTGAGTCATTGAATCATTCTTCAATTTGATTCATTCAAATAGCTGATTCATTCAGGAACCAAGTAAATGAATCATTTGTTCACCCGATTGATTCACTCAAAATCCAGATTCATTCAGAACACCAAATAGAATTGTCGCATATCACAGTTGCAGCTCATTAGGACAAAACTCGGATTAAACACCACTGTGTGTTTCTCAGAGCCGCACATTCATTTCATACATTTCATACAATTCATTTCATTTCACTTACATTTCATACAGTTGATTGGTGATAAACATGAAGACATTATTTTTTCCATATCTAATTATATACACTATATTGCCAAAAGTTTTGGGACGCCTCCCTTTACATGCACATGAACTTTAATGACATCCCATTCTCAATCCATAGGGTTTAATATAGAGTTGTCCACACTTTGCAGCTATAAGAGCTACAACTCTTCTGTGAAGGCTTTCCACAAGCTTTAGGAGTATGTTTATGGGACTTTTTGAGTATTCTTCTAGAAGTGCATTAGTGAGGTTAGGCACTGATGTTGGACGAGAAGGCCTGGCTCTCAGTCTCCATTGTAATTCATCCCTAAGCTGTTCTATCGGGTTGAGTTCAGGACTCTGTGCAGCCAGTCCAGTTCCTCCACACCAAACTCCTCATCCATGTCTTTATAGTCCTGCTTTGTGCACTGGAGCGCAGTCATGCTGGAACAGGAACATCCCCAAACTCTTCCCACAAAGTTGGGAGCATGAAATTAATGTCTTGGTATGCTGAAGCATTAAGAGTCTAAGGGGCCAAGCCCTGAAAAACAACCCCACACCATAACCCCCCCTCCACCAAACAACCCCACACCTTAATTCCCCCTCCACCAAACAACCCCACACCATAACCCCCCCTCCACCAAACAACCCCACACCATAACCCCCCCTCCACCAAACAACCCCACACCATAACCCCCCTTTCACCAAACAACCCCACACCATAACCCCCCTTTCACCAAACAACCCCACACCATAACCCCCCCCCCCTCCACCAAATAACCCCACACCATAATCCCCCCTCCACAAAACAACCCCACACCATAACCCCCCCTCCACCAAACAACCCCACACCATAATCCCCCCTCCACCAAACAACCCCACACCATAATCCCCCCTCCACCAAACAACCCCACACCATAATCCCCCCTCCACCAAACAACCCCACACCATAATCCCCCCTCCACCAAACAACCCCACACCATAATCCCCCCTCCACCAAACAACCCGGCCCCATAACCCCCCCTCCATCCAAACAACCCCACACCATAATCCCCCCTCCACCAAACAACCCCACACCATAATCCCCCTCCACCAAACAACCCGACCCCATAACCCCCCCTCCATCCAAACAACCCCACACCATAATCCCCCTCCACCAAACTTTACACTTGGCACAATGCAGTCAGGCAACTACCGTTCTCCTGGCGACCGCCAAACCCAGACTCGTCCATCGGATTGTCAGACAGAGAAGCGCGATTTGTCACAATATATATATATATATATATAAAATATGTGTATTAGAGGTCGACCGATAGTGGATTTTACCGATACCGATATTTAGGTTTGACCATAAATGCCGATAACCGATAATTCAACCGATATTTTTTAAATGGATACTGGATTAAAAACAAACATAACACTCACAAGTAAAACAGTGCTGAACTGAAATGTGCTAAATTAAATAAATATTTACATATGAATATATTAAAATAAGAAGTTCTACAGAACGAACTCTATATAGAAAATAATTTAAACATTAAAATATTACAAGTTTCGTTAGCTATAACCTAGAAACATATGTAAATTTCATAGGTAACACTTTGCAAGTCGCATTTGTTAACAAGGATGTATTAGCTAGCTTTCATGAACTATATGCATTATGCAATATACGTTTTTACTGCATGTATTAATATGAGCAATACAGTTGAACCTTTATCATTCATTATTAAACCTTTATTTAACCAGGGAAATAAACACATTGAGATAAATATCTCATTTACAAGTGTGCCCTGGCCAAAATAGCAGCACACAATATACATAACTACATAAAACAGATTTCACAACACACACATATATAAAAATAAAACAAGATTAAACGTTAAGAGCAAGTGCAGACAGATTTGAATAATTTGTTTAAATGTAACTTGAACACATGTACTGAAATAAGTTCATCAAGTTTCAATGAACTTTGGATCTCATTCCAAGCAGCTGATGCACTATAAATAAAAGCAGTTTTTCCAAACTCTGTCTTCATTATAGGAACATTTAACAGAATATATCTACTTGAACGTAGATTATACCCTTGACTATTAAAAGTTAATAAGCTATCGATATATTGAGGAAGCTGGCCGACTAATGCCTTGTATACAAGTATGAGCCAGTGTTTGTACCTTCTTATGTGAAGTGAAGGCCAACCTACCATTTCATACAGTGCACAGTGGTGAGTGTGATATTTTGTGCAAGTTATAAATCTTAGAGCAGAGTGATAAACAGAATCTACTGATTGTAAGAGAGCTTTAGTGGTATTTCTGTAAAAAACATCTCCATAATCTAAGATAGGTAAAAAGGTAGATTCCACCAACTTTCTCTTGGCTGACTGTGAGAAACATGCACTGTTCCGAAAATAAAAGCCCAGCTGTAACCTTAACTTAGACAACAGTTGTTTAACATGTAACTTAAATGATAAGTCCTCTTCCAACACAAACCCTAGGTATTTATAAGAGGAGACCAATTCTATATAGTTACCCTGCAAAGTGTAAATAGGTGGTGGAGAAGAATCAGTCTTATGTTTCCTAGAAAAGACCATGTATTTTGTTTTCTTATCATTTAGGACTAATTTTAAAGAAGATAGGTTACGCTGAACTAATTCAAATGCTTCCTGCAACTTTAAAATGCAATTTTCAATAGAAGATGCAAAACAATATAAAATGGTATCATCGGCATATAAATGGATACTTGTATCTGATAGATTAGCACCAAGGTTGTTAATATATAATGTGAACAACAGGGGACCCAAAATGGACCCCTGTGGCACACCAGATTCAATGGTGAGCTTATCAGAAAGAGACCCCTTAATTTGCACTCTTTGACACCTATTATTTAAATAATTCCTGACCCAGCCTAATGCGGTTTCAGAGAGACCGATACAATGTAAACGCGACAAAAGGATACCATGATTGACCGTATCAAAAGCTTTAGTCAAATCAATAAACATTGCAGGACATGATCTTCCAGTATCTAGGGCGCAGGTAATGTCATTTAAGACTTTCATAGTAGCAGTTACTGTACTATGATTTTTTCTAAAACCGGACTGAAACCTAGATAAAATACTATTGTTAGTTAAAAATTCCTTTAGCTGTTCAGTGACAATAGATTCTAAAATTTTAGCCACAGCTGATAGCTTCGAAATCGGTCTGTAATTATTTAGAATGGTTGGATCACCGCCTTTCAGCAGGGGTACAACCAAAGCAGATTTCCAAACATCAGGAACAATATTCTGCTCCAATGATAGATTAAAAATATAGGCTAATGGGCCAGCAATGATCTCGGCAGCCAATTTCAAAAAATGTGGCTCAATTTCATCAGGCCCTGCAGACTTCTTAGTGTCTAGATTTTTTAAACCTTTTAAGACCTCACTTCTTGAGATTGGAGAAAAATTAAAAATCGGACTATCTTCTCTCAGAAGAGATGGATTTGGTGTAACACTCACCGGAGTTTCTTTAAAAATAGAACTTGAAGAAATAAAGTGCTTATTAAAAATATTTACCATAACCATATTATCATTAATGAGAATATCGTCTGCTAAAATTTGGTCAGGGAAATCATTAGATAATGTGGAGGGAGACAGTGATTTGATGGTTTTCCAAAATTTTGTAGGATTATTCAAACTTTGTGAAGTTTCTTTTAAATAATATTCAGATTTAGATCTGCGTATAAGAGCTGTGCATTTATTTCTCAATACTCTAAACGCTACCCAGTCTCTTTCTGTATCTGACTTCCTCGCAGTGGCCCAAGCCAAATTTCTTTCATGCAGGAGTTCAGATAATTCATTTCAAAACCATGGGTTATCGCGGCCTTTTACTCTGAAAGTCCTAACTGGTGCGTGCCTATTCACAATCTTCAAGAACAAGGTGTGAAAATACTGCCATGCAATGGACACATCAGGTATTAAAAACAATCTGTCCCAGTCAGATGTAAACAATTCATGTAAAAACCCCTGAATATCAAACAATTTAAAGTTTCTTTTAGTAATAATTCTAGATTTGACTTTGGGAATTTTACAATTTCTTATAACCGCTATAGTGCAATGATCACTGACATCATCAGGAAAGACCCCTGTATAGGTGTATTTATGGGGTTTATTTGTTAGTATAAGATCTATTAAAGTGGACTTACTTGGGTTCTTATAATTCGGCCGTGTTGTTGATTCAATGAGTTGAGTGAGGTTCACAGAATCACAATATGCTTTGAACTGATCTGAATTTGAAGTCAGCCAATTCCAATTCAAATCGCCCAATAATACAAGATCTTTAGAAAGTATGTCGTTTAGGACAGCTGACAGTGAGGTGAGAGCATCACTGATTGCTGCTGGTGGTCTATAACAACCTACTATACATAAATGACAATCCTTTCCATATTCCAGGTCGATGGCCAGTAATTCAAACTGTTTAGGGAAAGAGACTGTTTTAAGAACAGTTGCATGATAGTTCGATTTAATGTACATTGCAACTCCACCCCCTTTACTTTTACGATCAACTCGAAACACATTATACCTTTCTAATGCAATGTCATGGTTTGAAATAGATTTTTTAAGCCACGTCTCAGAGATAACCAAAACATCTGCTTTAGTCGTCTTAGCCCATATATGTAATTGATCTAGTTTTGGCAACAGACTACGAACATTTAGATGTACCATTTTAAGGCCTGATCTATTTGAAAAATCTAGAGGAGTTGAAACTAATCCCGCTGGACCAGGATTTGGATTTATACCGGCCAGCAAAAGCAGCAACATTATCAAATATCGCTGCCTTACATTTTTAGATGTAATACTACATTGATCATTTCGAGAGTCCGATAACGAAATCTTAGGGATAAAAGCAAAGAAAAGTAAGTTCTTTGTCCTTGTGTCCATTTGCGTGGAATTAATAACAGCCCGGAATGTAAAAGTAGTGTCCGTACATTTGGAGGGAAGAAACATATGGAAACGCGACAGATACATCGCTTTTTCCTCCGTTTTTGTTTGTGTGTCATGTTAGTTCATAGTACATTAACTAAGGTAATAACAGATAAAATAAGAATTAAAATTCCATTTCAAATGCATTAGTAAATGTAAAATTAACAAACTAACAATGAATAATACTTCAACTTTTATTAACCTTAGTTAGTGCTAAAAATGTAATCATATTGTAAAGTGTTACCATTTCATATAATTCCAACGAGTCATTCTTAAAGATGTCATTCTTAAAACCGATGAATCGTTCGATCTCTAATGTGTATATTTATTTATCTACACACACACACACACACACACACACACACACACACACACACACACACACACACACACACACACACACACACACACACACACACACACACACACACACAAAGTGGTGGGTCTCTGGGAACAAAAATAAATCATAAAACATATATGAAATATGACTCTAAGATCTTGACAGTATTGAGCTCTGGTTTTCGCAGTCATTCATGAGACACTGGACTCCTGCTCGAGTTGAACCTTTAACCTCTCAGAGTTTCTGCAGTCAGAGCACGAGGATCCAGTCAGACACTGATATCACATCAGCGCTCGACTCTGAATGCAATACTGAAGACACGGTCAAAGCAAAAGAATTCCAAATCTAAGGTCAAGTGTAAAATTGAAGAGAGCTCGTGTAGAGTCTGGGGAAAGCGCAGATCTCAGTTGTGTGTAATTAAACTTTAAGAGCCGAGAGTGGAACAGAGGTGTGTGTTCAGCCTGGTTACTTTAACAGGCCGAGGGATGATTGGGCTTCTCATAAAACCAGAGAGATTCAGCCTCACCGAGGGAGTCGTGAAAATCATGAGTCCCCAGAGAAACCAGTCATCCATATGAATCAGCACACACTGGACATCAACACACACATCTGGCACCATATTATCTTTACCATCCCAGAATTGTTCATGTGAGTGAGTGAGTTTGAGTGAGTGAGCGTGAGTCTGAGTGAGTGAGCGTGAGTCTGAGTGAGTGAGCGTGAGTCTGAGTGAGTGAGTCTGAGTGAGTGAGCGTGAGTCTGAGTGAGTGAGCGTGAGTCTGAGTGAGTGAGCGTGAGTCTGAGTGAGTGAGTGAGCGTGAGTCTGAGTGAGTGAGTGAGCGTGAGTCTGAGTGAGTGAGTGAGCGAGAGTCTGAGTGAGTGAGTGAGCGAGAGTCTGAGTGAGTGAGTGAGCGAGAGTCTGAGTGAGTGAGTGAGCGAGAGTCTGAGTGAGCGAGTGAGCGAGAGTCTGAGTGAGCGAGAGTCTGAGTGAGCGAGTGAGCGAGAGTCTGAGTGAGCGAGTGAGCGAGAGTCTGAGTGAGCGAGAGTCTGAGTGAGCGAGAGTCTGAGTGAGCGAGAGTCTGAGTGAGCGAGAGTCTGAGTGAGCGAGAGTCTGAGTGAGCGAGAGTCTGAGTGAGCGAGAGTCTGAGTGAGCGAGAGTCTGAGTGAGCGAGAGTCTGAGTGAGCGAGAGTCTGAGTGAGCGAGAGTCTGAGTGAGCGAGAGTCTGAGTGAGCGAGAGTCTGAGTGAGCGAGAGTCTGAGTGAGCGAGAGTCTGAGTGAGCGAGAGTCTGAGTGAGCGAGAGTCTGAGTGAGCGAGAGTCTGAGTGAGCGAGAGTCTGAGTGAGCGAGAGTCTGAGTGAGCGAGAGTCTGAGTGAGCGAGAGTCTGAGTGAGCGAGAGTCTGAGTGAGCGAGAGTCTGAGTGAGCGAGAGTCTGAGTGAGCGAGAGTCTGAGTGAGCGAGAGTCTGAGTGAGCGAGAGTCTGAGTGAGCGAGAGTCTGAGTGAGCGAGAGTCTGAGTGAGCGAGAGTCTGAGTGAGCGAGAGTCTGAGTGAGCGAGAGTCTGAGTGAGCGAGAGTCTGAGTGAGCGCGAGTCTGAGTGAGAGCGAGTCTGAGTGAGAGCGAGTCTGAGTGAGCGAGTCTGAGTGAGCGAGTCTGAGTGAGCGAGTCTGAGTGAGCGAGTCTGAGTGAGCGAGTCTGAGTGAGCGAGTCTGGGAGTGAGCGAGTCTGGGAGTGAGCGAGTCTGGGAGTGAGCGAGTCTGGGAGTGAGCGAGTCTGGGAGTGAGCGAGTCTGGGAGTGAGTGAGTGTATGTGAGTCGAGTGAGTGAGTGAGTGAGTGAGTCTGTGAGTGAGTGAGTGAGTCTGTGAGTGAGTGAGTCAGTCTGTGAGTGAGTGAGTGAGTCTGTGAGTGAGTGAGTCAGTCTGTGAGTGAGTGAGTCAGTCTGTGAGTGAGTGAGTGAGTCTGTGAGTGAGTGAGTCTGTGAGTGAGTGAGTGAGTGAGTGAGTGAGGGAGTGAGTGAGTGAGTGAGTGAGGGAGTGAGTCTGTGAGTGAGTGAGTGAGTCTGTGAGTGAGTGAGTGAGTCTGTGAGTGAGTGAGTGAGTCTGTGAGTGAGTGAGTGAGTCTGTGAGTGAGTGAGTGAGTCTGTGAGTGAGTGAGTGAGTCTGTGAGTGAGTGAGTGAGTCTGTGAGTGAGTGAGTGAGTCTGTGAGTGAGTGAGTGAGTGAGTGAGTCTGTGAGTGAGTGAGTGAGTCTGTGAGTGAGTGAGTCTGTGAGTGAGTGAGTCTGTGAGTGAGTGAGTGAGTGAGTGAGTGAGTGAGTCTGTGAGTGAGTGAGTGAGTCTGTGAGTGAGTGAGTCTGTGAGTGAGTGAGTGAGTCTGTGTGTGAGTGAGTGAGTCTGTGAGTGAGTGAGTGAGTCTGTGAGTGAGTGAGTGAGTCTGTGAGTGAGTGAGTGAGTCTGTGAGTGAGTGAGTGAGTCTGTGAGTGAGTGAGTCTGTGAGTGAGTGAGTGAGTCTGTGAGTGAGTGAGTGAGTCTGTGAGTGAGTGAGTCTGTGAGTGAGTGAGTGAGTCTGTGAGTGAGTGAGTCTGTGAGTGAGTGAGTGAGTCTGTGAGTGAGTGAGTGAGTGAGTCTGTGAGTGAGTGAGTGAGTCTGTGAGTGAGTGAGTGAGTGAGTGAGTCTGTGAGTGAGTGAGTGAGTGAGTCTGTGAGTGAGTGAGTGAGTGAGTGAGTCTGTGAGTGAGTGAGTGAGTGAGTCTGTGAGTGAGTGAGTGAGTGAGTGAGTCTGTGAGTGAGTGAGTGAGTGAGTCTGTGAGTGAGTGAGTGAGTGAGTCTGTGAGTGAGTGAGTGAGTCTGTGAGTGAGTGAGTGAGTCTGGGAGTGAGTGAGTGAGTCTGGGAGTGAGTGAGTGAGTCTGGGAGTGAGTGAGTGAGTCTGGGAGTGAGTGAGTGAGTCTGTGAGGAGTGAGTCTGTGAGGAGTGAGTCTGGGAGTGAGTGAGTGAGTCTGTGAGTGAGTGAGTGAGTCTGTGAGTGAGTGAGTCTGTGAGTGAGTGAGTCTGTGAGTGAGTGAGTCTGTGAGTGAGTGAGTCTGTGAGTGAGTGAGTCTGTGAGTGAGTGAGTCTGTGAGTGAGTGAGTCTGTGAGTGAGTGAGTCTGTGAGTGAGTGAGTCTGTGAGTGAGTGATTGTGAGTGAGTGACTGTGAGTGAGTGACTGTGAGTGAGTGTGAGTCGAGTGAGTGAGTGAGTCTGGGAGAGAGTGAGTGAGTGTGTGTGAGTCGAGTGAGTGAGTGAGTCTGGGAGAGAGTGTGTGTGTGTGAGTCGAGTGAGTGAGTGAGTGAGTGAGTGAGTGAGTGAGTGAGTGAGTGAGTGAGTGAGTGAGTGAGTGAGTGAGTGAGTGAGTGAGTGAGTGAGTGAGTGAGTGAGATGCACAACATCAAAATCACATTTGTGTCGGAGGCAAATCAATTAAACCCATCATCTGTTTCACTATTCATTATATCATAAACTATTTTCTCTTTCTCTGTCGTGAATAAAAGAGTTTGATGAATTATACAGATATATCCGCTAACATTCACAATGCAAATATATATCACCAGTCCATCAAGATCATTAAATTGTTTACATGCTAAATCTTACAGCAATTATGCTTAATAACCCAACCTTCACACCTTAGAAATGGTTTATATCCATCTTTTATTTTTTTCTATTTATATTTGAGAACTGTTCAGCAGCTTGACTCTCCATGATGAGCAACAACTGTGAAGGTCATTCACATATGAAACTAGAGCATATAAAATGTCACGTCAAACTAACTTAGTATAGGTTTTAGGGAAAGAAACATGTAAAATATCATGATTTAAAAAGGCCATAACCACCAAAAACATCGAGCAGATGAATAATTGCTTACATCCTTGATTACTAACATTATAAGCTGACTTCAGGGAAAAAATAAAATGCATCTAAAACTGATGGGTCGCAATTGAAATAACATATATATGTAAGTTTAGGACAATAAAAATAGTTTTTACTAGTGCTACTTTGCCACAAAATAATCAGTACTAGTAAGATAGACAGCATGGACTGGTTGCTCTAATCCTCGAAAACCATGCAAGAAAAAATATTAATATAAAGAAAGAAAAATATAAATGTGCAAAATAAATTATTGGCAGCAGACTCTGTAACATTTACATTATATGGTTTTACTTTTATTATTAATATTATTATTATTATTATAAATACATGCAATATTAATATTTGTTCCTTTATAGGGAGAATATTTATTTATATATAAATGTAAATGGTCCGACTTCAACTACAATGTATAAACTTTTAAATTAATAATTTAATAAATGCAAACAAAAAACATGTGATTACAGCTGTTAAAGACACCTATTATAAAGTTTGAACAAATAAAAAAATGTAAACAGATTTCAGTCATTGATTCACCCTTGTATCATTTCAAACCTTCATGCTATTATTTTCCTTTGTGGAACACGAAAGGTGAATTTTGAAGCATCTCGACACAGCTGGTGACTTTGAGCAAATATAATGTTCCTTTCTCTGGCAGTCTATTACTTTAAAACAATCGTAACGTCACCGTTTTAACTCAAATATGATCGAACAAAACAAAAACATTTTATTCAAAATATGAATCTGGCTTTATGGATAGCTACTCATCAAAGTGTGAAATGAAGACAGAGTGCCAAATTACGATGAAAAGATAGAGCAAAGGAAACCAGAGAGAGAGAGCAACTATTCCTGCCATTACTTCTGGGTATTATGTGTGTGAGGGGGCAGACGCAAGTGTGAGCACACATGGGATCGCATGAAAGAGAGAGAGTGTGTGTATGTGAGAGAGAGAGAGAGAGAGAGAGAGAGAGAGAGAGAGAGAGAGAGAGAGAGAGAGAGAGAGAGAGAGAGAGAGAGAGAGAGAGAGAGAGAGAGAGAGAGAGAGAGAGAGAGAGAGAGAGCAGCACCAAAAATACTTTTGAGGGACGCAGGTGCTGTTGGAAATGTCAGTTTGGAGGAGGAGGGTTTGACATGCAGCAAACGACTACAAAACACAAAGGCAAACGAGTGCCAGGAAAACTGCCAGCCTGCAGTCCGTCAACACAGAGAACAAGACAAACCTATCCTGACACCAGGGATAAGACAAACCTATCCTGACACTCGGGATAAGACTAACCTATCCTGACACCCGGGATAAGACAAACCTATCCTGACACCCGGGATAAGACTAACCTATCCTGACACTCAGCATAAGACAAACCCATCCTGACATTGGGGATAAGACAAACCTATCCTGACACTCGAGATAAGACAAACCTATCCTGACACTCGGGATAAGACTAACCTATCCTGACACTCGGGATAAGACAAACCTATCCTGACACTCGGGATAAGACAAACCTATCCTGACACCCGGGATAAGACTAACCTATCCTGACACTCGGGATAAGACAAACCTATCCTGACACTCGGGATAAGACAAACCTATCCTGACACTCGGGATAAGACAAACCTATCCTGACATTCAGGATAAGACAAACCTATCCTGACACTCGTGATAGGACAAACCTATCCTGACACTCGTGATAGGACAAACCTATCCTGACACTCGAGATAGGACAAACCTATCCTGACACTCGGGATAAGATAAACCTATCCTGATACTCGGGATAGGACAAACCTATCCTGACACTCGTGATAGGACAAACCTATCCTGACACTCGGGATAAGATTAACCTATCCTGACACTCGGGATAGGACAAACCTATCCTGACACTCGTGATAGGACAAACCTATCCTGACACTCGTGATAGGACAAACCTATCCTGACACTCGTGATAGGACAAACCTATCCTGACACTCGTGATAGGACAAACCTATCCTGACACTCGTGATAGGACAAACCTATCCTGACACTCGGGATAAGATAAACCTATCCTGACACTCGTGATAGGACAAACCTATCCTGACACTCGGGATAAGATAAACCTATCCTGACACTCGTGATAGGACAAACCTATCCTGACACTCGTGATAAGATAAACCTATCCTGACACTCGTGATAGGACAAACCTATCCTGACACTCGGGATAAGATTAACCTATCCTGACACTCGGGATAGGACAAACCTATCCTGACACTCGTGATAGGACAAACCTATCCTGACACTCGGGATAGGACAAACCTATCCTGACACTCGGGATAAGATAAACCTATCCTGACACTCGTGATAGGACAAACCTATCCTGACACTCGTGATAAGATAAACCTATCCTGACACTCGTGATAGGACAAACCTATCCTGACACTCGGGATAAGATTAACCTATCCTGACACTCGGGATAGGACAAACCTATCCTGACACTCGGGATAAGATAAACCTATCCTGACACTCGTGATAGGACAAACCTATCCTGACACTCGGGATAAGATTAACCTATCCTGACACTCGGGATAGGACAAACCTATCCTGACGCTCGTGATAGGACAAACCTATCCTGACACTCGGGATAGGACAAACCTATCCTGACACTCGTGATAGGACAAACCTATCCTGACACTCGTGATAGGACAAACCTCTCCTGACACTCGGGATAAGATAAACCTATCCTGATACTTGGGATAAGACTTCAGCGTCAGACTCTCGCCGGCACAGGTGGCAGATCCGCACACACACTCAATGCTGTGGTGTGAAACCTGAGACTTAGACCTGCTGAATGGCATCATTACACCATGTCCTAACCAGACAAGATGTGATCAGATTCCAGAGGCAAGCAGTTTATCAGTCCATACAGAATGAGACATGACAAAATCAATCCAAAGTCAAAGGCAATCAGAAGAGTGTGTGGGCGGAGTCTCTCTGCTTGCGCACTGCACTCGCAACCAAATCAATCTAAAGTCACAGCCAATCAGAAGAGCATGTAGGCGAAGTCAGTATTCCTACTGAGTGACTGAAACAATCTTTCTCATAAAATACACTGTTTGTTCATAGTTTAAAAATTCTTGGTTCCTTTTTATTTCTTGTTTTAATGATATTCAAACTCGCATTATATTCTTTTAACATTAAATAAATCACATAATCAGTACTGTGTGACTCTAAACAAAACCAGAACAAACCCAGACTCAGCTAAGACTCAGACCTAAACAAGAACCAGACACTTGGCATATTGGGCCGGCGCTTGCGCTCTTGCATTCGCTGATATTGTCAAGCGTTTTTGTGCCATTTAAACTTTAACATTTGACTTTCTGTGGCATTTTTAAATGTTGCTTTGCAAATTCTGCTTATGTAAGTCATTAATGCCACTACAAAAACATTATCTGGCTTACATAAATGGGGTTCTGTTGAAACTGTGACAGTCTTGGAAACCGCAGTAACAAATGAGTTGAAAATGCTAAACAAATCAGTAATTTTGCATATCATATGACATCTGGATCCAGAAATAATGTTTATAAAAGTGTACAGCCATTATGGAGTTATAATAAATCTTTAAACATTCCAGTTATTAATGCAAATTAAAAACAATAAATTACTTTGTCTTTTATTGTGGAGAGATTTATTTAAAAATAAAAAATAAATTCTCTTTGCATTTTTGTGACAAAAATATGTTGCCAAAAATTTGTATTTTTGAAATATTGAAAATAAATTGAGGGCTTTGTTAAGTTTTCCCAAAAGCAAAAATTCCACGCAGCATAAAGAAAAACTATTACATTATGGGTAACACTTGACAATAAGGTTCATTAACATTACTTAACTACCTTAGTTAACAGCATTTATTAATCATAGTTAATATCAATTTCAACATTTACTAATACGTCTTTAAAATCAAAGGTTGTATTTGTTAACATTAGTTAATGCACTGTGAACTAACATGAACAAACAATTTAACAGCTGTAGTTTTATTAACTAACATTAACATAGATGAATAAATACTGTAACAAATGTATTGTTCATTGTTAGTTCATGTTAGTTAAAACATAACTAATGTTAACTAATGAACTTTATTGTAAAGGTTTACCACATTATCAATAATAGAATCAAGCCCATAAGAGACGACAATGATTCAGACCAAGATCACGTTGTACACGATATCAGGTAACCGAGAGATCAGTGATGAAGATCAGGACAGAATACTTGGATTTAAGCGTTTGGATTATGCAGAAACACACACACACAGGCTGGAGCGCAGATTCACATTCACACACACCAGGTTCACAGGTTAAAAGCCACAGCAGATGATACACAAACAAGAGATTACCCGGACTGATCCTGCAAACAGCTGAGAGCGTTTCTCCCGCTTCTCCCGTTCCTCGATCCGTGAGGAGCACACAAAGGTTCTGCTTCACATATCATCAGATAAACACGGGATCATTTCTGGAAACCTTAACTGAACTGAACTAAGGGAAGATGTGCGCATGTAAGAACCCGTGTGGATCCCATGGGAAAGCTCTCAAAAACAGCTGATGAGGAGTTTCAGGAGGAGCAGGAACATCATGATTAACTGAGGGAATCTGAGGACACACTGTCCCCTCACACAAACTCAGTCACCTTGAGCAGAATGCTTATGAAACCGGTGGACAGACGCCACTAATGCTAATCCTGATGGTGTTCGCTCCAGAAGCCAGTGAGCTAAACTGGGAGCATTTCAGGACATTGTATATGAAGGCTGTTCAAGGCAGGCTTATAATGCTCTAATCTAAGATGAGTTTAAACGCAGCATTGCAGCGCAATCCCAGAATTCAATGCAACGAGCAGAGTGATAACAGATCCAGGTGGCGGAAGAAACAAGAGCACCATTTTATTCAGAATCAGAACGAGATTTATAAATAAAACATTCCTTTCGTGCAAAAAACATACTTTAAGTGCTAGAAAGATATACTATACTATATTAAAAGATAAGTGAATATCTTTCTTGCACGTCAAGCAAGTAAAGTTGAGCTTCCGTACCATATCTGATGTGTGTGTTGATGAATGTTTATACATCAATAAAAGCATAAATTAAATTTGTTCATCACATTCAGTGAATGCGTCTCTTCAGAAATCTTTGATTAAATTGCTCAATTCATATGGATCACGTTTACAATGTCTTTAATCTCTGTAAACACACTGCACTCGCAACCAAATCAATCGAAAATCACAGCCAATCAGAAAAGAGTGTGGGCGGAGCCTCTCTGTAAACACTGCACTCGCACCAAATCAATCCAAAATCACAGCCAATCAGAAGAGAGTGTGGGCGGAGCCTCTCTGTAAACACACTGCACTCGCAACCAAATCAATGAGCATCAATGTTTGGGTTGCATGAACTTTTAATGGAAGGACTCTTCTGGTTTCATTAACAATACCTTAATTTTTATTTTGAATATTAATGGATTGGGTTTGCAATGCCACTAACTGATGAAAATTTAAATTTTTGTTTAACAAACAGCATGCTAAAAATCAAACTGTACTGAAATCAACCGAGTCTCTCGTGCAGAGTGTATTTGTGCGGCGCGCAGTGATGCGGTCTATGTAGAGCGCTCCAAATCAGTGACTTGAAGCGTCATGACAGTCGGGATGCTGCCTTCGACTGTGTAGAGCAGAAGTGCCCAACCCTGCTCCTGCCGATCAACCGAATCAAACACACCTGCCTTTAATTTTCAAGTGATCCTGAAGACCTTAATTGGTTGCTTCAGGTGTGTTTGATTAGGGTTGGAGATGAACTGTGCAGGACAGTCGATCGGCAGGAGCAGAGTTGGGCACACCTGGTGTAGAGCGTAGGCAGCGAGGAGGCTCACTGGGTTTTGGAGCAGAGATAATGTGTGTAATTTATGCATGACACTCTTCTGTGGTTCCTGTCACAGTTTAGAAGCTCTGTGGAGAAATGAACCTGTTGAGATGTTTTTTCCCTCAGTGTGTGTGTGTGTGTGTGTGTGTGTGTGTGTGTGTGTGTGTGTGTGTGTGTGTGTGTGTGTGTGTGTGTGTGTGTGTGTGTGTGTGTGTGTGTGTGTGTGTGTGTAAGAGAGAGCACTAGATAGGCAGTGGAGGGTGAAGGTGACCCTGTGGCACAGATCCAGTAAACCCCTCACACACACACACACACACACGTCTGGCTCGCTATCTTTGTGGGGACTCTCCATAGACGTAATAGTTTTTATACTGTACAAACTGTGCATTATGTCCCCTTACACTAACCCTACCCCTAAACCTACCCATCACACACACACACACACACTAGCCCGACCCCTAAACCTACATATCACACACACACTAACCAGACCCCTAAACCTACACACAAACACGCACACACACTAACCCGACCCCTAAACCTACACATCACACACACACACTACCCCGACCCCTAAACCTACCTATTAC
>NW_027508781.1:350000-352500 GCF_051911475.1 Siphateles boraxobius
TACAATTTCTTAATTTAAATGACTATATTATTATTATATGAGTAAATAAAGTGCATGGTGGTGTCATCTGGGGCTAAATTTAAATGTGTAACCGTTTGCTTAGCCATCTCGCCGGTGATTCGCAATTTATTCTGGAAACTTTCTCGTAACCCTTCGTTCGGAGTTTCGATGGCTATGTAGCCCTACCCCTCTATCACAACAAGAATCGGGACACCAACCCTTATACGTGAACGCGCAAAACGGAGGGGTAGGGGCAAGGGGTGAATTGGGATTGAGCCTTACACTCGTCACATGGGGATAGTTCAATGTAATTTAGATTTTGAAAAGTGCAATCTAAGCATCACCTTAAACTGAATAAACTGATGCCTAAAGGTAATAGAACAAAACAAACCTCCCACACTTCAGCTCCAATCTCTATACCCAATTCCTCCTCTCAAGCATGTTTTAAAGAATGTGAAGAATAACTAATTTCTTCAGAAAACAAAATAACAAAATCTGAAATCAAATGTTTGGAATCAGGCGAGCCCAATCAATGCTCCTTTCCTCTGGCAGAGACTCGGAATTAGGCACTGCGAGACGTACATCATTTCTAATCTGTAAATGTAGAAAAAAGTTTTGTGGGTAGAGAAAACTTCTCTTTTAATTGAGAAAAAGAAGTAAAATGTTTGTTAATATATAACTCCTCAAAAATGTTGTGCTATATTTTCTAACAATTTGAAACAATAAAATTCTCCACCTTAACAGATGTAGGAGATACAGGAGTAAGAGAAGTGCTTGGAGCGAACTATTCTTAACGCCATTTTCACAATAGCAACCCAGGAGTGAGTGTCAATCACATAATCATTCCCACGGCCAATAATCAAGTGCACTCGCATTCACTGCCCAAAAGTAATGCAAGAAGCGTGTAGCCCAAGCAAAGCAGTCTCATTTGGTTTCTGTAAATGTATTTTTGATATTCTGTGAGCTTTAAAACCCCAGATAAAATGCAGGATTATTGAATTTAATGTTTTGAAAAAAGACTTTGTCAAGTAAACAGGAAGGTTTTGAAATGGATACAAGAATCTAGGCAGAGAGACCCTTTTAACAGCATTTATTTCATAGAATCACATACAGGAACAGGAACAGATTGCTGTTCCTGATCCTGATCGATTGCTCCTGTCTGCCTAGCTGCCTGCTGTGTTTTGTTTGCTTCGAGGCTGTAAGCTCCGTCTAACCCTCGTATTAGCTTTGTATTTCTTTCTGTTTTGAACCATCATTTACTACCATTTCAAAAAGCCCAGGTGAGTAAGAATCAGTCAACAAACACGGTGAGTAATGTCTTGTCCTGTTATTGTCACCTGCACTTCATGTTACATGTTTAGCATAGCCTTCCCCGTCGGCAATATAGGGTTTATATGTGATAAATGCAAGGAGACAGTCAGGCTGACGGAGAAGATTTCAGAATTAGAAACACGCATCCAAAATTTAATTGAGGATAGTAAGTGTGCTAGAGCTTTAGATTCTATTTTCGATGCGCCTAGCATAGTGAACTCTTTACATGATTCGGTTCCGGCTGAATTATTGACTGTGCAGCCAGGCAGATGGGTGACAGTGAGGGATCGCTATAGTCGCGGATCAAAAAACCACTCTTACGTTCAGATTACCACAAAAAAAATCGATTTGCCAAAAACCAAAAACCTTTAAGCTGGCTTTGATTAAACCGCTTTTTAAAAAAACGCAACTTGATCCTACAGAATTAGTCAATTACAGGCCGATCTCAAATCTACCTTTTCTGTCAAAGATACTAGAAAAGGCAGTATCCTCACAACTGTGTTCCTTTCTTGAAAGAAATGATATCTGGGAGGATTTCCAGTCAGGATTTAGACCGCACCATAGCACTGAGACAGCTCTCATTAGAGTCACAAATGATTTGCTCTTATCATCCGATCGTGGTTGTATCTCTCTATTAGTGTTACTTGATCTTAGTGCTGCATTTGACACCATTGACCACAACATTCTCTTAAATAGACTAGAAAACTATGTTGGCATTAGTGGAATTGCATCAGCATGGTTTAAATCATATTTATCTGACCGCTATCAGTTTGTAGCAGTAAATGAAGAGATGTCTTATCGATCAGAAGTTCAGTATGGCGTACCACAAGGATCAGTGCTAGGACCGCTGCTGTTCACTCTGTACATGCTACCTTTAGGAGATATCATTAGGAAACATGGAATTAGCTTTCACTGTTATGCTGATGATACTCAGCTCTATATTTCTTCCAAACCTAACGAAACTCACCAATTCACAAAATTATCGGAATGCATAGTTGATATCAAAAATTGGATGGCTAGAAATTTCCTACTACTAAATTCTGAAAAAACAGAGATTCTAATTATTGGACAAAAAACTTCCACACGTAATAACCTAGAATACCGTCTAACACTTGATGGCTGCTCTGTTAAGTCTTCGTTGTCAGTTAGGAACCTGGGTTCGTGTGTGTGTGTGTGTGTGTGTGTGTGT
>NW_027508781.1:357500-380000 GCF_051911475.1 Siphateles boraxobius
CCAATGACAGTGTGTGTGTGTGTCGACCCGCGTCAGACTCACAGCTTCTGAAACATCGTGTCCCGCGTCTAAACATGTGATCTCTCAAAATCATCCGCATTCAAACACATCTGGGTTACAGAGAACGACAATACACTGAAAACTCATCATGTACTCGCCCTCACTTCAGTCTAAACCACTTCATTACAGGAAGAGCAAAGAATTCTGGCTACTTCTTTCAAATGGGACTGTCAAGTTACTAAAATGAAAAAGAAAAAAACTCAAAAAGGACATTAAAAAAGTCTCATATAAAGTTCTCGGATGCCTTATCATAGATCTGTGCAAGTTTTTCAGTCAGATCTTTTTAAAGAGTCCAGTTCACCAAAGACTCATTACAGACGAGACTGGCTCAGCTCAGTATTCATGTTAAATATAATCTTTAGTGTAGCTTCTGCATGATTATCCTACTTTTGTTTACAGAATATATGAATATTTGCATGTTTGTTTTATTGTTTTTTATTCTTATATTGCTTGTTTTTGCATAAAGCACCTTTTAGAAGACACTACATAAAATAGTTTATTATTATTATAAATGTATTATTTGTTTATTAAACAAAGCTTTCATCACAGAAAAAGACTCAGAATATAGTGCAAGATTCATATGGATCACTTTTATGATATTTCTTAGAGTCCAGTCCCTATTGATTGTTCAACTTTTGTGTTCCACTGAATAATCAGAGATTTAAAATGAATGACGAGTAACTGATGACGATTTTGGGATGAACTATTACTTTAATGAACAGACTAAACCGTTCATTATCTGGCACAAAAAATAAAACACTGATAATCTGCATAAATCATTGAATCCGCATGAACCGCTTTGATTTGATCAAGGTGACTTTGTTACTTCAGTCTTGAGTTTCTTCCAGAACGAACACGTCACAATATTCCTCATTATAATAATTCATACGCAGAATAAAGGGGCGGGGCCTGGTTGAGTTAGTTAGTAGTGTGTTAAACTGGCGGTTATGGTAAGGGGCGGGACATTTCCCAAACACACTCGAAGCGCTCGACCAATCACAACACACTGATCCAGCCGACCAATCAGAGCACAGTGTGCTTTTCAGGAGGAGGGGCTTCATAGAGACAGGAAGTAAACAGAGCGTTACTGACAGACTGGGAAGAGAGGAGCCGCAACAATGGAGAATATGAGGAAAATAATCAACATTCAAGCAGGAAAACCTGTTCTAGTAGAGCCTGAAAACAACATCACGACTGTAAGAGTGTGTCTTACCCTCACAGCTGCTGTGTCCCTCCTCGTATCCGGCGCTGCAACTGCATTTCCCGATCGGCACCAGCCATTCCCCTTCGGCACTGCAATGCATTCTGGGAGGACTGTCGGTGTCCACCTCAGAGTTATTCACACACGAGCCTCTGACCTCCACTAGAGTCGCGAACGCGGCTTCTGCCACCGTATCCGGGAACACGGCTAAATTCTGCACCGTCGACAGGCATCGTTTATAATACACTCTGACGGAAACCAGCGCGACGCACGCGCCGACATCCTGGAACGCCAGATGAAACCCTTTCCGGTTCAGATGCCCGATCTCACGCACCTCCGTGTTCAGCTTCATCTTACGCTCTCCCAGATCTCCCTGCGTGAAGCTCTCGTCCGCAGCGATGGTGTCGATCTTGCTGTATCGGTCCTCTCGGGTCACGCGGCCCAGGTCCCAGTCCGACTCGGCGTACAGGAGGTTGAAGGTCTCCTTGCAGCTTCCGGAAACCCCCGGGATGCTGTTGCAGTCTCGAAGCGTGAACTGCAGCTCGATGAAGATGCGCTGGCCGCCCTGACGCCAGATCCAGCCCGTCTGGAGCCAGTTGTTCTGACTCGGCTCCATCACGTTACACACCTGATATGTGCGGATCGGCTTGTATTTCTCATCCACTCCGCTGATCTCCTCCCACTGGAATGAGAGAGAAAAAGATCTGGTTAAAAACCAAGGTGATATTCATTGCAAATCTTTCTTTTGTTTGCAATTTATCCATTAACGTTGGTTAAATGCCAATGGATTAGAATGAAACAAAATTACTAGGGCCAGGACTTTAACACGTTAATTAAGATTAATTAATTACAGACTCTTAACGCGTTAATTAAGATTAAACGCGTTAAACATTTTTCAACATTTTTCAGCACCGCGGAACGTTTCTCACTGGATGAGTTTCGGCGGACCGATTATACTGGAGCACCAACTAGCGTTCATGACTTCAGACAACAACAAACCACAGTGAACATGAACGAAGAAGCTGACGAGACCGCTTTGGTTGGCCCCGTGGTTGGAAGCGTCGATAAGAGCATGGTTGTGTGCAAGTTATGCAACAAGGAATTCGCATATCACCTCAACGCAAAACATAGAGCAGCTAGCGTGGACCTATAGGCTACCTGAATTTCTGAAATGTACTATATTTCTAAATATGCTATTGCTACACTTAATGGCAAAAATTGCACTGGTCTGCTGGACTTGGTTGAACAAAAATAAACAATATTTTGTTGCTTAAGCTTATGTATTCAGTCATTATTCAATGGTATACTAAAAATCCATGTGAAAAAAATTACTTCTCAGTGTTCTCAGGTCAAATATTTATGCAAGTTAAAATGCGATTAATTTCGATTAATTAATTACAAAGCCTCTAATTAATTAGAATAATTTTTTTAATCGAGTCCCGGCCCTACAAATTACAAAATAACTACACTTTTCATGGGTTGTGCAAACTTTTTCACTGTGCTTTAAGAATCAAGGTCTCTAATGATAAAAATATTCATTGCAAAAATTTTTTTACGAAATAAATAAATAAAGTACATTTTCATTGGGTTTTCCCACATTTTCACTGAACATCCCAACAGCATTAAAAGACTGAAGTGTGATACTTATATTAACAGATCAAATCCAATACTATTTAATCTTCTAATGTCTCCTTTCTTGCATCAAATCCCTACAAAGGTGACATATTTTGGGGAGATATGTAATATTCATTGCATTTTTTTGTGCCTTTTATCCATTAATATTGGTTAAATGCCAACGGATTAAAATTAAACAAAATTACAAAATAAAATAACTACACTTTCATGGGCTGTACCAACTTTTTCACTGTGCTTTATGAATCAAGGTCTCTATGATAAAAAAATAATAATTGCAAAATAAAATTAATTAATTAATAATAAATAACAATAAAAAAATGAAAAATTAAAACAAAAAAAATTACATTTTCATTGGGTTTTCCTACATTTTCACTGAGTATGCCTACAGTATTAACAGGCCGAAGTGTAATCTTATACAAACAGATCAAATCCAATACTATTTAATCTTCAAATGTTTCCTTTGTTGTAGTAAATCCCTTAAAAGGTGACATATTTGGGTAGATATATGTAATATTCATTGAAATTATTATTATTATTATCATTTTTTTGCCATTTATTCATTAACATTGGTAAAATGCCAATGTATTAAAATGAAACAAAACAAAATAACTACAGTTTTCATGGGCTGTACCAACTTTTCACTGAGCTTTAATAATCAAGTTTCTAAGATAAAAATATTGATTGTAAAAAAGGTGGCATATTTGAGTAGACATGCATCTATGTACACAAAGATGTACATTACCAAATCTCTGTAGACGAACATCCCTACATATCACAACATGTGAACAACACTGTCCATGTCAATAAGTGCATCACACGCTGGTATTGATATTTATAAGGCGTGCAGTTTAATACATTGGTGTAAAGATTAGTGGCAAATCAGCTACAGTTTATCAAACACAGTATATATTACATCTAAAGCATCTTCAATCAGCACCACAAACAAGCTCACTGTCTGCGAGAGAGATTATAATGAGCCTCTGAAGACGAACACTCACACTGTTTTCACAATTAATTGCAGTGTAATGAAGATCCTTCGTTTCTCAGGGAATTGAGCAGTTTGTCTGAAACTCTCCACTGATACGAGAATGAGTGGCAGTGAATTTACACTGTGTGTTGTGTGTGTGTGTGTGTGTGTGTGTGCGCGCGCGTGTGTGTGTGTGTGTGTGTGTGTGCGTGAGTGGTGTGTCTGTGTGTCTGTGTGTGTGTGTGTCTGTGTGCGTGTGTGTGTGTGTGTGTGCGCGTGTGTGTGTGTGTGTGTGCGTGAGTGGTGTGTCTGTGTGTCTGTGTGTGCGCGTGTGTGTGTGTGTGTGTGCGTGAGTGGTGTGTCTGTGTGTGTGTGTGTGTGTGCGCGCGCGCGTGTGTGTGTGTGTGCGCGTGTGTGTGTGTGTGTGTGTGCGTGAGTGGTGTGTCTGTGTGTCTGTGTGTGCATGTGTGCATGTGTGCGTGTGTGTGTGTGCGTGCGTGCGTGTGTGTGTGTGTGCGTGTGTGGTGTGTACGTGTGTGTGTGCGTGGTGTGTGTGCATGTGCGGTGTGTGGTGTGTGTCTGTATGTGTGGTGTGTGTGTGGGGGGGTGTGTGTCTGTATGTGTGGTGTGTGTGTGTGTGGTGGGGGGGTGGTGTGTGGTGTGTGTCTGTGTCTGTGTGTGTGTGTGTGTGTGTGTGTGTGTGTGCGCGTGTGCGTGAGTGGTGTGTCTGTGTGTGGTGTGTGTGTGGTGTGGTGTGCGTGTGCATGTGTGCGTGTGTGTGCGTGCGTGCGTGTGGTCAGGTGTGTGTGCGTGTGCGTGTGCGTGTGTGTGTGCAGTGTGTGCGTGTGCGTGTGGTGTGTGTGTGCGTGTGCGTGTGGTGTGTGTGTGCGTGCGTGCGTGTGGTCAGGTGTGTGTGCGTGTGCGTGTGCGTGTGCGTGTGTGTGTGCGGTGTGTGCGTGTGCGTGTGAGTGTGGTGTGTGTGTGCGTGTGGTGTGTGCGTGTGTGTGTGTGTGTCCACAGCTGTGGTGGGAGCAGGAGACAGAGGATTTAATCGCTGTCAGGTCCAGAATTAACAAGCTAAACAAATAACAGCTTGCCTCGAGTCCCAGCATGCATCATTCCTCCTCACAGATAACGTTACGAATGACGAAACGTGTCGTCCTGAACTAAACGTCCTCTGTCAGGCTTACTCATCTCAGCTACGAGATCTTCAGCACGCGCTTTAGCGTTGAGAAAGACAGAAGCGGATGCGTGATGCACAGGGTTTATCTGGCGAGTCCATACTGGGAATACACACACATATATATATATATATAAATGAACTAAATTAATAACTTTTTAGAAATGAACAGAAATTAACCATTACTGAACTTAAGTTGGACTGAGACACTATTTTCTTCTAGAAAACGAACTTTGTTGCATTATTTTCCTGTTATCAAGGTAAACAATCCGTATTGTAAAAAAGCGCTATATAAATAACGGTGACTTGATCATTTGCGTTAAACATTGCGCTTATGCTTTCATATAAAGCTCTCATGTTTCATGCACTTTTCCCGCAGGAAAGACTAATTTCTGCTAATTTCAGATGTTTTCTTCATAGAATGCATAATTCACTACTTTAAATGACGTGAAACCTGACGTTTTCCATTCATAGTGCGCAGATGTGATTTTATGATTTTTTGCTGCAGCCCTACCATGAACTATTATAGTTTCTTCAAAGTCTAAAATAATCTAATAAATCGAAGTCTTACCCCATTAGAAGGATATGAGGTCCAACCCAGCTCTGCCTGGGACTCCTTAGAATTCAGCAACACAACTGCAGGAAAAAAACAAAAGCAAGAGAGAAACAATATAAGAAGGAATCATTAAATTGCGATTATATGTTGTGCAATTTCTTTCTCACTGTCAGAACACATAGAGCTGATCGTGTTTGATAACACTGAACACACACTCCGCTGAAACGAGAACTGACAGACCTGCAGTGCTTAGTGAACCAACTGCAGCGCTCATCAGCAAAGCACAGGAATATTGACCACCTTCAGCTGGTCTGCGGCACAATGTGCTGGTTTAACATTTAAACAATAATTATCAAAAGGAAAATAAATGTTTTACACCACCAGCATGATGCAATAGAGCCCAAGAGGCATGTGAAGCAAATTCATGCTGGCATTTTTCATTTCCGCTGCATTTTTACAATTACAAATCCTTAATCTGAACCTCCGCTTACAAACTAAATGAAAATGAGCAGTGCACCAGTGAATGTTGTAATTCAGCGATTTGAACAAGTACAGGACTGAGGAAACAAACTCGGGCAACATTTTTAAAAAGATGCCCTTGACACAAATAACGCTTGGGCTCTGAGTCAGCACTTGGACAAGGCCTATAATTCAGCAGCAAAGACAGT
Organism: Siphateles boraxobius; assembly: GCF_051911475.1. Taxonomy (NCBI): domain Eukaryota; kingdom Metazoa; phylum Chordata; class Actinopteri; order Cypriniformes; family Leuciscidae; genus Siphateles; species Siphateles boraxobius. The sequence goes on from NW_027508781.1 coordinate 363,768, forward strand.
GTTCGGATCTCAGACACAGTTTCAGGACCCTGGACAGCGGCAAGATGTGTGTGTGTGTGTGTGTGTGTGTGTGTGTGTGTGTGTGTGTGTGTGTGTGTGTGTGTGTGTGTGTGTGTGTGTGTGTGTGTGTGTGTGTGTGTGTGTGTGTGTTTGTGTGTGTGTGTGTGTGTGTGTGTTTGTGTGTTGGTGTTTCAGGACCCTGGACAGCAGTAGGATGTGTGTTTGTTTGTGTGTGTGCGTGTGTGTGTGTGTGTTTGTGTGTGTGGTGTTTGTGTGTGTTGGTGTTTCAGGACCCTGGACAGCGGCAGGATGTGTGTGTGGGTGTGTGTGTGTTTCAGCACCTTGGACAGCGCAAAACACATGCATTTACTACTACTAAAACAGTCTAAATCTGCACAAAACAACAAGATATGAAGGGTGACATGTCTATGCTTAAATATCCTCACTTTTCCCAGCATAATGTGCAGAGACAAATACATTTGCAATGAGTTTTGAACACTAGGTTTTGTGGAACTGTGGTTTGTTTGAACATTCCAACATGTCAACTAACTAACTAACTAACTAACCCGGTAAAATGGTAGACGGGGAGGAAAGAAGAGGCTGTTGGAGAGTTTAGAAAACTTCTGCTCATCAAGCCTGCATTTATTTGATCAAAAATACAGTAAAACAGTGAAATATTATTCCAATGTAAATCAGCTGTTTTCTATTTGAATATATAGTAAAGTGTAATTTATTCCTGTGATCAAAGCTGAATTTTCAGCATCATTACTCCAGTCTTCAGTGTCACATGATCCTTCAGAAATCACTATAATATGATGATTTGATCACATTTATGATTATTATCAGTGTTAAAAACACTACTTGTGTGCTACTTGTTGATTGTGATGCAGTTTATTTTTCAGGATTCTTTGATTAATAAAAAGTTCAAAAGAACAGCATTCATTTGAAATAGAAATCTTTTGTAACATTATAAATGTCTTCACTGTTATGATCTATTTAATGCATCTCTGCCTACAGTAAAAGTATGAATTTCCAGCAAAACGACACCATGTTTGCCTAATTATTGTTTTATGCCACATTTCTCCCATCATTTTGCCAAACATGGTTGTGTATCAGAAGCTGAATTATTCATAATGAATTGCCGTCACAAACGATTGTTTCTCTTTGCTTGGCTCATGCATTGACAGCATCAGTCACACAAACATCACAACACCAGTCTGAAAGCCTCTTCAATTCAAGCCGGATGAGCACTTGTACAGTATCATACAGCGTGTATCGTAGATACAGTATCATACAGCATGTATCGTAGATACGGTATCACACAGCGTGTATCGTAGATACGGTATCACACAGCGTGTATCGTAGATACAGTATCACACAGCGTGTATCGTAGATACAGTATCACACAGCGTGTATCGTAGATACGGTATCACACAGGGCGTATCGTAGATACAGTATCACACAGGGCGTATCGTAGATACAGTATCACACAGCGCGTATCGTAGATACAGTATCACACAGGGCGTATCGTAGATACAGTATCATACAGCGTGTATCATAGATACAGTATCATACAGCGCGTATCGTAGATACAGTATCACACAGCGTGTATCGTAGATACGGTATCATACAGCGTGTATCGTAGATACGGTATCATACAGCGTGTATCGTAGATACGGTATCACACAGCGTGTATCATAGATACAGTATCACACAGCGTGTATCGTAGATACAGTATCATACAGCGTGTATCGTAGATACAGTATCATACAGCGTGTATCATAGATACAGTATCATACAGCGTGTATCGTAGATACGGTATCACACAGAGTGTATCGTAGATACGGTATCACACAGCGTGTATCGTAGATACGGTATCACACAGGGCGTATCGTAGATACAGTATCACACAGCGCGTATCGTAGATACAGTATCACACAGCGTGTATCGTAGATACGGTATCACACAGGGCGTATCGTAGATACAGTATCATACAGCGTGTATCGTAGATACGGTATCACACAGCGTGTATCATAGATACAGTATCACACAGCGTGTATCGTAGATACAGTATCATACAGCGTGTATCATAGATACAGTATCATACAGCGTGTATCGTAGATACAGTATCATACAGCGCGTATCGTAGATACAGTATCATACAGCGTGTATCGTAGATACAGTATCACACAGCGTGTATCGAAGATACAGTATCATACAGCGTGTATCGTAGATACGGTATCACACAGCGTGTATCGTAGATACGGTATCACACAGCGTGTATCGTAGATACGGTATCACACAGCGTGTATCGTAGATACGGTATCATACAGCGTGTATCGTAGATACAGTATCATACAGCGTGTATCGTAGATACAGTATCACACAGCGTGTATCATAGATACAGTATCACACAGCGTGTATCGTAGATACGGTATCACACAGCGTGTATCGTAGATACAGCGTGTACCGTAGATACAGTATCATACAGCGTGTATCGTAGATACAGTATCACACAGCGTGTATCGTAGATACAGTATCACACAGCGTGTATCGTAGATACAGTATCACACAGCGTGTATCGTAGATACAGTATCATACAGCGTGACTCAGACCATCTCTACAGTGCCAAGTCAAATGTACTGAAGGCGAGTATTTTTCCCAAGGTTTTCTGTGGTAAACAAAGACATAAATTTCAGTGTTCTGACTTCGCTTCTTGGTTTGAGTGGATTTTTTTCCCAGATCAGCTGTTGCTCGGTCTCTCCATGTTTAGGGGACAAGATGCCATTTGATTTCTGCTGACACGGACCCCTACTGACTCGACCTTCAGGAGACAAACCGAGACAGAGCCACAGACGAGGTCAAGCTACACACAGCCGTCGCTCGCAGGGACACACACACACACACACACACACACACACGTGAGCTCATACACAGAGACAGAGGAACAGCTGAAACAAGCAGTGGAACGAATCGTTCACACAAAAAATGTCAAATCTTTTACTCACCACCATCTTTTTAAAGTCTATTTTCTAAATGCATGTTATTGATCTAATTGTTATTCATATGATTCATCCATACGTTTGCCCATTTACTGTATTTATTGGATAAGAACAAAACTTTAACTGAATTAAGCTGGATGATGACACTACCGTTTTCTGTAGAGCTGCTTCGACTTTGTTTCATAATTTGTTTCATAAGCCAAACTGAATCAACACTGAACTGACTTCATCTGAATCAGGACACGACTGTCTTTTTTAGAGCTGCTTAACAGAAGAATTGAATTCTGTTTGCATTATTGCTTCTGCTCTTTTCCTGTTTATAACTGAAACAATCTGTACTGTATAATTCAGATCAGCCTCTATCCAATCAACAACCGATTAAGAGAACCAAGTCCCGCCTACATTTTTTCTGTTCCAATAATCGGTTTCCCTCGGATGTAGAGAACGTCATAATACAGAAGAAGATATCCTCACAAGTCACTCTATTCCATGCAATTTCAATTAACATATAACATTATTGTAACATTAAAAAATTAGGTTACACTTTATTTTAAGGTGTCATTGTTACAGTGTAATTAAATATTTAAGTACATGGTAATATTAATTAACTACATGTACTTACTACAGGTTTAGGGTAGGATAAGGATTTGGTTGAGGGTTAATTGCATGTAATTATACATCATTTATTGCTATTACTATGGTAATTACATGTAACATGTAAAAAGAACACTGTAAAATAAAGTGTTACCAAAATTATATGCAGCATAAGTGTCATAAAACTCAAGCACTACATTCCAAGTCAACTGAAGACATGCGATACGATAGCTTTGGGTAATTTAAAGTCCACCTGTAGTCAATCATTTTATCCCCTAAAACTCATATTTTAAATCACATAAAGCGTTTTTTCCTTTAAAAATATTCTTCATGCCAAAATATCTTGAATGTAACTCGACACCCTTGCCTCATTTAGTATGCGTGGTACTATGAATATGCAAATGAGCCCCGCCTCCACTCACTCACTCACTCACTCAGAGATCCACTCGTTGACGATCACACGTTGATCGATTGGTTACAAGGTAGTTTGTGACGTCAGAAACACCAGCGATTTCAAAGCGTGTTTTTGAGACTGTCTTTGGTTAACTGCAGTTTTAAGGAGAAAATACTCAGCAATGCTGTCGACTTATGAATTTACACATGGTTTGACTTAAAGCGTATTAAAAATTGATGGATTTTCACCCTGGGGGACTTTAAATTGATGTTCCTGGAAATCTTGAATCTGAATAACTTCCTCTTCTCTGATGACCTACATCTGATCTTGTTTGATAAAAGTTTCACGAGTCACAATAGAAGGAAAAAAAACGTGTAAATTCATATTAAAAACACCACATAGACATATATAAACAACATTAAAAGCTTGATTTTCACCACAGGGGGACTTTAAGTGGTTGTTGACGGATAATCTTTCTCGACAGTCGTATTCCTCATTCACACTCACTATCTAAAGAAGACCAGCTGCGACATTCGGCTAAACATTTCATTTTATATTCAACAGATGAAAGAAAATCATACAGGTTTGGAACAACATATTTTCATTTATGCATGAACTATTCTATAAATTTGAGCCAAAATGAGCAAGAACATCATTCCGGCATCTTTGATTTCAAAAATACACATTCTGTCTCTTTTTAGCAAATGTACTCAAAGCAAATAACCTTCATTACATTAAGCACTACGCTTCCCTCTAGACATTAGCAGACATTACCCCAATTTACCCTCAAAACAAAGACAACGTCTAAGACTGACTGAAGGATGTGCTTGTGTCACAAGGGCACTGATCTCCCTGTCAAACCCAACACACACATGTAAATCCCAGTGAAAGAATTATAATACGAGAACCATACAATTCAATAGAGGGGATTAGCCCCATGTTGTTAAACTCTCTTCCATGAAGCTTATCTGCATATATACATAAAGCACAGGACGCACCAATCAGAGTCCAGAGACCTGCGGGACACTCATCGGCCAAAAATTATCCCTCTAATAAGCACACAGACACACACACACACACAAAAACGCTCTGTACGTGCATACACTCGCTTGTAGCGTTAAAGCCAACAGAATGGCAAAGCGCATTAAGTTGAAGCCCCATATAGACCTTTATGACCTCATTAAACTTTCAGCTCCGCCATTAGGGTGTAAAGAGCGCTTGCTTTCTCTAGGGTTGTATGGAAACGCTCACACACACACACACACACCAGCCACTGAATCCTAATAACAGCTGTTTGCCTGGGTTTCGGCACAGGGGGAGGTGTATTCACCAGCACTTCTCAGTCATTCTCGCTCTTTTTTCTGATCAGCTTGGCATCGTTTGGAAATGGGTCACGGTGGCGAACGGCCCGCTTTTACAAACACAACCCCCTCCGAGTCGACGCAACACGACATCCTTCCCAGAACCGGATTGCTTGGCTCGTATATTATCTAGACAGCGCCAGACTCAGAGGCACACACAAATGAAAAGTTGTATTCAGGAAAAGAGGATTGAGACGAACCAAGTCAGCCATTCGGATAAGATTTGCCATTCAGACGCAAGAGATTTTCTGTGTTTGGTCAGTGAGATTGAGAGAGCCATGGTGCAAATTTGAGCTTCACCATTAAGTCACCTTTACTTATAATTATTTCTGTCTTAAAATCATTTAAATGATCACAGAAGTACTGGGATAAAAGTTTAGTGTGTGTATGTAAACACTGATGTTTAGGGTAGTGATCAAAATAAAGTAAATCACCTTATGAAAGAAACGTGACACTTCAAGTAATTGCATCAATTTCATTGTTACACCAGTAGGTGGCGACATGTGACTTAAAAGATATGTTTGTCATTGAATCATTAGGTGTGTTCGATGTGAAGCGTTAAGATCTGTTAAAAAATACTTATTCATCCAGTAATAAAACAAGTGAAGCTTCTGAGTCATTGAATCATTCACGCAACCGATTTAAAAAATAAATAAATAAATAATTCAAATTAATGAAATTTTTTTTTTAATTAGTAGGGATATACCAGCCACCATATCGGTATCAGCCGATATAGGTTCATTTTTGATGTCATCATTATAGGTCCGATAAAAACAAACTTTGGCCAACATATTAAAGATGATAAATAATGTATTATTTCCTTGAGAAGATCATTATAATCGTGTGCCTGGGACATGGATTTTAATTGTGAGACGTTTGTTTTTGTAATCAGGCTCTCAAAAATGATGTAAAAAAATTTGGCGAAATATATCGGTTATCGGAATTATCAGTATCAAATTGGTGCATCCCAATTAAATAGACTACAGCAATTAACATTTTATCAGAACCTCTAGCAAATGACGTTATTTTGTTTAGTTGTCTATTCAGAATCATGGGAGAATCGACAACAATTCTCACTGTATCCAGAATCATGCAGTCAGCCATTCAGACGAGTCGCGAGAGATTTTCAGTGTTTGCTTGAGTCGTGTTGCTGATAACTAGTCTGTGACGGTGTGTGTTCAGTCATGATGCGCATGTGCTGATGGAGACGTGACTGACGGATCGTAAACGGCTTCCAGTCTCGCTCGTGACGTCACGATCACCCGCCAGAACCTCCGAGCTGTCAGAGCAAAGAGAGAAATAACTTAATGTGCTTATCAAGAGATTCAGGGTTATTAAACGGTCAAGGAATGACTTAAGACTGACATGTACCGCTTTAAAGCTGCTTTTCCTTATGTCCTGTGAAGATGATTCAGAATTAAGTAAGTAAATGCAAGAGTTTTACTGAAGTGTAGAAGGAAGGGTAGAGAAAAAAAGCGTATTAAAAAAATCCGCCCAAAGTTTCCTTCATAGCTCAGCGGCGTCTACACTGGCCTCGGTTCATCACAAATCCATGTTTCTTCATTTTGAAACACACGTCAGGAATGAAGACAGCAGTCGCTGATATGACTTCCGGAGAACTGGCTTACATAACAACACGTATGAGGAGCGAGCCGAGTCAACATGATTAGAAGCCATCAAAGACACGACAGACAGCTCGGATTAATGCACATTCAAAGTGACAGGACTGATCTACAGGACAAATCAAACGTTTGTGGGGAAAATGCATTCAGATATTGAACAAATCCAATTTTACATCTTCTAATGAAATTTTGACAGGTGGCTGCACTGTTTTGGGTGGTTGTTAGGCGTTTGATAACACACACACACACACACACACACACACACGTTTACTTAGCTATCTAAATGGGGACATTACATAGACGTAATTGTTTTGATACACACCTTTGTTTCTCGACCTCCTGTCCCACTTAACCTTCGTGCTGATTGCTTTGTTTTTTTAAATGTCACGGATTGCCTCCATGTAAAGCGGAGCTCCTTCTGAACGAGAGGACAGTTTTAGTGGAGCTTTCATACACACTTCAATAATTGAAGCCGTATCGTTGTTGATTCCTCCATTACCTCTGGCCAAGTCGAGCAAAAGAATGTTTTATTCAGACCAGAGCTGCTATTTGTGCACAAAACCGGATGCTCTCGGCCTGTGTGTTTCTGTCCATGCTGGTCAGGATTTCCCCTTTAAATGTCAAGTGTGTTTAATTCAGTTTGAGTTTCATCAGAACGCTTTACTGTGTCGTTTGAGAGTCTGAGACGGCTGTAACCGAGGTTATGTCTGATTCAAGGGTAATGATAAAGATAAAACAATAAGAGATGCACTAAAATATCAATGGTCAAAACAACTGTTTTCAACACCGATAATAATCATAAATGTTTCTTGATCATCAAATCATCATATTATAGTGATTTCTGAAGGATCATGTGACACTGAAGACTGGAGTAATGATGCTGGAAATTCAGCTTTGATCACAGGAATAAATTACACTTTACTATATATTCACATAGAAAACAGCTGATTTACATTATAATAATATATCACTGTTTTACTGTATTTTTGATCAAATAAATGCAGGCTTGATGAGCAGAAGAGACTCTTTCAAAAACATTAATATTTGTAAGGACTTTAGAACTATAGTTTATAATGCTGAAAATAAGAACAGAAACCTTTACATAAACATGTGACAAACATGCATATTATTATTCATGAAAAATTATAGAATAGAATAGTTTTTAAAATGCCATTTAAAGTATTTGATACAGTGTGTCCTGATTTTTTCAGGTTCTTTTTTAAACGAGAAGGATCTTCTTGGTGCATTACTAGAAACTATGTATTAAAGAAGGCCAGAGTAAGTGAACAGCTTACATCCCTGATTCTCTCTCTCTGTTCTCGTTAATAAGCAACGGAGTCAAAAAAGTGGAAGAGTGGTTACGTAAGTGGAAGAGAGAGAGGAAGAGACTTTTTTTCCCCTCTCTCTCAATTTAGGAATCCAGTTTAGATCTTATTAGTGTGTGATTTTTGGCACATTAGCACATCAGCTCCCTGACAGGAGGAGGAACGTTCACTCCCACCCGTCTCTTTCATTCATCCTCAAACACACACACACTTCCCAGCCCTCGGATCTTCCACCTCCTCGACAACACACTGAGTCCAATCACAGAGCCGTCATTAGGATGTGGACGGAGTTCTCACTTTCTCTCTCTCTGACACACACTCACACACTCTCACCCCTCTCTGACACACACTCACACACTCTCACCCATGGAGTTTACAGTGGGCTAATGTTCAGACGCTTTATGTCATCAAACTGATAATGAATGTGATGATGACACACTTGACTCAAAGTCTAAAATTAGTTACTTTCCCCACTGAAACACAAACATACACAGACACTACAACTGCTCGTCATAAATTTTTTTTAAAATTTTTTTTTTTTAATTATTAAAAAAAAGAACGTTGACCAAATGTCTTTCAAATCACATCCATCCACCCCCTCTCATCATATCATATCATATCATATCTATCAGTCTCGAGACGCTCTTCCTCCAGCTCCCTTCCGCCTCCGTCTTTCCATTATTACTACAGACATTGATCTCCATCCTATTGATGAATGAAGGCAAGTGAAAAGGTGTGTGTGAGAGAGAAAAATAGAGAGAGACAGAAAGGTCTGGGGTCGAGAGAGAACGGCCATCCATCAATAGGGCACATCACGAGCCGCAGAAATCCATATTCTCGACAGCTGATCAATCAATAGGCAGAACAACGGGCGCTTGTGAAAGAATACGGCCCGGCAAGTCGATAAGTTAGAATAACAGGTCTGTGCCTGTTAAACTGAGGAAAGATGGAGGGATGAATGGAGGACAGAAACCCTGTGTTTACTGCAGAGCTGATGACAGCGAGATATATCAGTCTACAACTGAGGTTCTCAACCTCAAGATGACCTCAAATAAGACAAAACAAGCTTTAAAACCAGCTAAAACTCCTAAAAATCAAGATATTTTAGTATATTATTAGTCATTTAGATATTTTTAGTAATTCACCCCCTCAAATGTTTTTCTTTGAAGAACCAGGATTTGCAGTGTCTGGGAAAATCTGGTTTAATTTGAAAAGTGTGATTTCTAGACCTGGAAAGGTCATGTAAAATGCCATAGATACTTTTGTAAATAATTTTTAAATTAAGCTTAAAATATAAAACACATTATAGAGTATAAATTATGAGTAAAAATAAATAAATCCGAATCCAGTAGTCATGAACGACTGGAAAAGTCGCCAGGCCTCTTGATATTTTTGTGGACAATGGTGATATTAAAAGACCACATTCAGTAAACACCTCATGGATGATGCAAACTACACACAGATGAGCCGATGAACACGGAGCATGAAAGCAACGTGATTTCTCAATAATGCTTTTTTATGGAAAAATGCTTAACGAGAAACTGCACGTTGGGTTTATATTCTGTGTTCATTTGCTCACTTACCTAATATATATATAATATGCACTGCATCATCAATAAGCTGTATTGAACTTGGTCTTTTAATATCACTATCTTACTACATTAGTACAAAAGCCTGGAGATAATGACTGGCGGGCAGCGGGAGAAAGCTTTGCCCTTCAAGAGGGCGTTTCTATAAGAGTGTGACGTCACGTGGAAACTATGAGTAAATATATAAATCCAAGACAGCTGCCCGTCTAAGTCAGGCTTTTAATTATCATTTGTACAACTGTCAGATCTCATCGCTCGCCCGTCTCACATGGTCTCGATTCATTTATTCCATGATTGCTTATTTGCTTATCTGTGAAGTAGATAATTTGAGCATATTATTAATTCACAAAATCCTTGTTTGTAAAATGGGAGGGGGGGGTCCACTAATTATGCAAATCATGAGCAGAATGGCTTCCTTCGGGATTGAATCAGACGGTCCTTATTGCCTCTTTCCACAGCCCTGTTGATCCAGCTATATTAAATGTGAAAAGAGCAGTATGTTTAATGTCACAGTATTTATAACAGTAGGCAAAAAGATTACTTCCAGTGAGATTCTGAAGTGCATATCGAAGAGTTGCGAATTGCAGTGAAGTGATGCTACTGACGCAGATAGGTCACATGATAATGACAACATTACGATTTGCATCCATACTACACACATTCATACTGTATAGAACATACACAAAACACAAAGTAGGCTATTTATTCAAAGTAAGAACCTAACTCTGAATATGTGATTTTAGCCGCAGCCTTTGTGAATCTCCATGCTAATCATTCAACCAAGCTTGCAATCAAAATGCTTGTTTGATTTTTTAGCCTCAACCAGGTCAAAGTTCATTGACTTCCCCAGATGGGACAATCGCCTTTCGGCAAAGAAAAGGTCATCACTGGAAGACCTTGCATCAATTTCAAGCTCATCGAAGCGAGTGCTTCCGATCAAAACCACCTGAGGCCCATAAGGAAAGCAGAAAGTGTCCAGAACATTGCGGTTCATCACTAGACCTAATGAAGGAGCTTTTCACCAGTAATGCACCATAAATGGTTTCCCAACAAACATATTTTCTAGTGGTGAGGAAATTATCAGCCAAACTTGTTTACCTCAAAGAAAACATTAATCAACGATGGCATGGGAAATATGATCTAAGATACCCATTCAACACTCAGTGCTGTTAAAAGATTGTGCTTTTGATGAGTAATTTTGCCACGGAGAGGGTCATTTCAACCTTCTTATTTAGTGTGGAGGAATGGAAAGATTGCTCACATTTAAATCTCAGGTTGGAGGGAAAGAGGAAGGCGAAACCATTTAGGAGGCTGAAATGAAAAATGTGACAGGCATCACATAAAGTGAAAAGGAAAAGGTCTTAACCCTGGTTCCTGTGGCACCCCAATATCCAGCAGCCCACACATCTTCTGAAGAAGCCTGTGCACTAATGGACAGATCACAGGGACTTTAATCACAGCTCAGGGAGAGGGTCTCTCTCTCCATTTCTCCTCTGCCAATCATCCAGCGAGTCTGAAGCCCAGCGGTCTCCTTACGACTATGACTTATGAGCTGAATAAAGAGAACAGAGTCAGGATTAGACGGAGAACATGTGATACTACAGACCGGGAAGAGGGAATATTAGTGCTAACCCCAACTAAAGAATTCTCTAGTCATTTTTTTAAGCCTTTAGTGGACTAATGTCGACTTTTATATTACATTTAATTACTTAAATATGCGGTGGGCTAAATATATATGCCTATTCCCTGCCCAAGTGCACTCAAAGCTTGCCGCAAAGCACTGGCAAAAGTCATGATTATGAATGTGTTGGAAAAAATAGCAAAGAGACATTTGAATTATTTAATAAACTAGTGTTTTTCTGCCCCATCTAAAGATTTTTCTAGTCGACAAGTAGTCATCCATTTATGCCATTAGTCAACTACTCTTGACATTTAGCTATATTAATTGAATTACTTAAATATGCGGGGGGCTGAATATGTGCCTATTCAACGCTCATAAAGCTTGCCGCAAAGCACTGGCAAAAGTAAAGTAAATTTTTTAATCAAGTAGTGTTTTCTGAGTCAGTGTCGGCTGCAAAGATCTCACAGTATAGTGAACACGCCTATAGAGAGAATACCACCTTTCATACGGATTAAATAAGCAGAGAGTATTTGTTTTCTGTTCGAATTGGTGCGTTTAAAAGTACATTTCAAGCTTTCTATAGGTATGTTTCTCATGTCTGTGAGGAAAAACGCTGAGTTTCGGTTCATTAATGTGAGGGCTGCAGGTCACAGAGACTGAGACGGAAGAAAGCTCACCCTGTTGGTCTTTATTTTATAAAGCACGTTTTTGTTGTTATTGTGAGTGTACACAAATAAAAGTAGTCCTTTACAGTTTGGAATGTATTGGAATGTATTACTCTTATCTGAATGACAATAAATTAAGTAGGGAGTAAATGAAGTAGAAAAATTAGTATTTTAGCTAGAAAATATAAGACTTTCCCTATAGAAGTGTTGAAATAAGTTCTGGAAATTGTGAGGTCATTTCTTTCAGTATATTAAAGAGATTAATTTCTCACTTAGTCCCGATTAGGACAGACCGGCCTGGTTGGCAAGGAGAAAGATTTTTTTTTTTTTTCATTTAAAAATCATAAGCAGCTCAAATAATTGATAACTTCAGACTGTGGTTTGGTTTTGTTTTCGAGATTACTAAAACAAAAAAAAAATAAACAAAAAAATCACCAATTCAAATTATTACTAAATACTATGCAAGTATATAAATAATGCTAAAATATTGAACCATCTAAATTTGTGCTTCATGAAGATACTGTGTCTGTTTTAAGTACTATATTAAAGGTTTTAGATTTCAGGCCAACAGAATCATATTTTGTGTGTTAGTAATCAAGGAAAACATGTTAAATTTGTTAGTGTGAGTGGGTGTTCGAAATAAAATAATAAATTCTGCTGAACTGCGTCCAAGATCTCATCGCTAATGAAATCTGTGTATGGAAAGAGAAAGAAAGATACAGAGTGAGTTTATTAAAAAAAAGATAGTAGGGTCTCATCTACATTCACCCTGAATGGACAGATTGAAATTTAAGGTTCGTAGAGCTTCTATAATAAAAAGGAGGAAAACAGAAAAACACCAGGCAATTTTCAGAAGACCCCATAAATGCAAACACGCACATAAACACACACTCTCACAGCCGTGATTGAATGCAAATTAAAATGCAAATGCCGCGCTACTAGTGTTCGAGCAGCCCGGCCCGCAGATGGACGCATTTGAACACGACAGCTCAGACAAGTTTGGAATGTCAAAAAGTTGCGTGGCACTAAGCAGAGTCTTCACACGTTCATGTCAGATTCAGAAATCACCATGAAGAAATGGGACAGTTTATCTTTTCATACTCGGCTGAGATGCTTTAGTTACTATGATACAGAATATCTGCGGAAGTATTACCAGTCTCTGATTTCAAAGGTAGTTCGTCTCTGAATATGAAAATGTCGATAGAATGTGAAGTGTTTGCTTTGGCTCTTGTTTTAAACGCTTTAGCTCCGTTGTTGTGCTTGTCGTCTGTTGCCGTTGCACAAGCAGAATGTGGCGGTTGGTCGTGAGGTATTTGTCCCGCCCCTCCTCCGCTGGGATTGGATATATAAAGATGTTTTTAAATATGTAAAGCTCCCATTGAAAAAAATATGCTGGCCTTATGGAAAATGTAGATTGCTGCAGTCTATTTAAACAAATATTAATTTTCTTTGTTATTTATATATATATATTTTAATTAATCAGCAGTAGCCTGACGTCGTCAAACTGAGATTCTAGTCAGAATGTGAGTCTGATACTGCTCTATTGGGCTGTGATTATGGGGTGTGTGTCATCCGAACCAGGAAATAAAAGGCCTCTGCACTCCATTGGATAGACCTAGAACCAATCAGAGCAACGGAGTAAGTGACATATGTTGAGCGATAGATTAAAGTTGATAGATTAAACTTTTTCCGAATCCCATAGGAAGGACGGCAAAAACATCTTTCCCATCGACAAATGCCTTGATCGCTGTTCTCTGTTCCTATTTTAAAATTAATGTGTTGGCTATATCTTCTATAACACACGCGATAGCGGAATATACACAACTCAATTCTCCAGCGGCAGCCATGAATTCAACCCAAGCGCTCTGATGACGTGGATGGTTATGTTACCGTTGCTCATCTGTCCATCATCGTATAAAGCCCGCCCTGACAATTTGATTGGTTCAAACTATTTTTGTTCGGGCATAATTGCTCCTCAACGGATCGAGTCCAGACCAAACATCCCGACTCAAAAATTTTGTGGGCGGGGTTCGGGCTGGCATCCAGGCTAATTAATCAGGTTGAGTGAATGATTCAAATGACTCACTCATAAAGACTTCACTTGTTTCATTACTGGAAGAATCAGTATTTTTGAATGAATCTCTTGAATTAATGATTCAATGACAAATACATTTTTTAACAGTTACTTGTCGCCACCCACTGGTGTAACGATGTAATCGATACAATCATTATTTGAAGCGTCAAGTTGCTTTCAAAAGGTGATTTATTCTATTTTGATCACTACCGTAGATATCAGTGTTTTTATCTGAATTATAAACTTTTATCCCAGTACTTCTGTGATCATTTGAATGATTGACAGAAATAATGATACTATGTGATTGAAAAGACTGTTTGTGAAGCTGTTTCATGACATCTGATCTCTCTGGTTCAGAACACAGATCCGTTAGTGATCGTCCTTGAAAAATGTTTAATAGAGAGAGCCAAATCATTTTTATTTAGGAATAAGATTGCATGGGTGTTTAAATCGAGATCAGCATCTTTTAACAATTAATCTTGCAGCTCTACGGCTTTAAACCGCTGCACTATTTAACAGTTTTCTCAAGCTTGCAACAGCCCAGAGAACAGCTCTGAATTTTTCATCACATCTGCACTCTCTCGACCGGCTAACAGAGCGAAGCTGCATGTACGATCAGAAGACTGTGTCAATGAAGCTAAAGGCAAATGTACGTACTGTAAGCACATCACTAAGTAAAGTTATATAATAATACTAGAATTTCTGAAGAACAAGTCTGAGCAAAAGACGCCGCTAGTGTGTTGTTAAAAATAATTTCTATGCATTTGCTAAGATGTTCGCAGAGGTTTACAACACATTGCTGAGCAGCTGCTATTGGGTGATCTGGGTGGTTAAGAGCGTGTTGCTAGTTAGGTTCTAGGATGCAAAGTGTGTGTGTGGGGCCCCCCTGCACCCCGTTTAAACACACACTTTCCCCCCTAGGGGGGAGTTGGTATTTTCAAGATGCAAAATACGAGGCATTATTCACTTCATCTGTCTTTAGTGTGTGATGTTGCTGTTTGATCATGAGAAAGCTCCAGTTCTTCTCTATATCAGTGTCAGTGTTTCTGAACTCCTGAAACGCCTCCATTGTATCTTGAGTTTCTTCCGGGAACGAACACGTCACAATATTCCTCATTATAATAATTCATACGCAGAATAAAGGGGCGGGGCCTGGTTGAGTTAGTTAGTAGTGTGTTAAACTGGCGGTTATGGTAAGGGGCGGGACATTTACCAAACACACTCGAAGCGCTCGACCAATCACAACACACTGATCCAGCCGACCAATCAGAGCACAGTGTGCTTTTCAGAAGGAGGGGCTTCATAGAGACAGGAAGTAAACAGAGCGTTACTGACAGACTGGGAAGAGAGGAGCCGCAACAATGGAGAATATGAGGAAAATAATCAACATTCAAGCAGGAAAACCTGTTCGAGTAGAGCCTGAAAACAACATCACGGGCATAACATGGTCTATTTATCAATGCTTGCTTTAACAAATATCACTGAATATTCTCAACACATTTGGGATTCACTGCTGCAGGGATTGCGGAGTAATGCAATAGTACGCTAGCCTGTCATAGTAATAATATACATCTGCTATGCTTTTATTTGTGCAATGACATTAGATGGGCTTTGTTTCAGTTCTATTGGAGGATTTGGGAGATTCAGCTCAGAAGTACTTGTTGAGCTTTGATTCATCAGAATGTTGAAACAACTCTTAAAGGGGACCTATTATGCCCCTTTTCACAAGATGTAAAATAAGTCTCTGATGTCCCCAGAGTGTGTATGTAAAGTTTAGCTCAAAATACCCAACAGATAATTTTCTACAGCATGTTTAAATTGTCACTTTTGAGGGTCAGAAAAATGCACCGTTTTAGTGTGTATCCCTTTAAATGCAAATGAGCAGCTGCTGCCGGTCCAGAGGGCGGAGCCTTACGAGCTCGCAGGACGTGTGTCAGGACAATGTCTCATCTCACGGAATGATAATATCAAAACATAAACTCTCAG
>NW_027508781.1:385000-412500 GCF_051911475.1 Siphateles boraxobius
ACAAATTAATTTTTTAATTGAAATAAAGCTGAAATAATAAAATATGAATTTCAGATGAAAAAGTTTACATTAAAAAAATAAACAGTTAAATTATTAAAATGAATTTAACAAACTGTAATAAACACTAAAAAATAATTAAAGCGAAAAGAAAATGACATTTAGCACATTAAGTACATAAAATATAAACAGAAATTATAAAAAAGAAATACAATTATATGAATAATACTAAAACAACACTTAATGAGTTTAGTGATGCTTCAATTTTAATTAGTTAGGATGATGTATCAAATAAAATAAAAAAACTCAAATTCTAATTCAACAACCCTTACAAGAACAAGAACCTATTGGATTTTGAAACAGTATTTTTGCAGATCCTTCATCAAGTCTCTCAAATGAGAAGCACAACTGCGAGCGCATGCACTAAACCACTACGCCACGACTCCAACCTGCAACCATCAACTAACCATTCAGCCCGACTCCTTTAACTCGAACCAGACACAGCCGGTTTTCCCAGCACCGGGAGCCAGAGCAATCCCAGAACTAATGTTTTCCTAAACCCACGGCTCTGGAGAGGCTCGGTAAAGCCTTCATGCCAGAGCATACAATTTATGAATTTATTCATCAGTGGGAAACCACGCATTAAAAGGTCGGGTGATTTTCCAGGTCACTGGTCAAAGCCTCCACCGCGGAGGAAAGCAGAGAGAACATGTTCCCGTCTCGCGCTGATAAAGAGGGAGAACTTGGGACACGGCTCATATCCGGCTCATATCCGGCATCTGTGCGGGTGCAGCGCTTAATGAGTTTCAAAGGTCAAATGCCTCTTCAAAAGATTAATGGGGTTTTGCACATCACCTTCACGGGGATCTGAGGGACCGAAGGGGCCGAACGGCACTGTCGAAGAGTCGGCGTCACGCTGGGACACACATCTAAACTGAGGAAAAATCCCTCAATGGTACTTACAATCCACTTTACATATCAACTGGTTCAAACATAAACCCTTGAAGTCGAGCGACAGTGGTGTGAGGATGCTGAACGAAACATTAAAGTTTATCGTCCCCCTGTGGTGAAAATACAGTTTGTTTATATGTCTATGTGGTGTTTTTAATACGCTTTAACACAAACCATGTGTAAATTCATAAGTCGACAGCATTGCTGAGTATTTTCTCCTTAAAACTGCAGTGAACCAAAGACAGTCTCAAAAACACGCTTTGAAATCGCTGGTGTTTCTGACGTCACAAACTACCTTGTAACCAATCAGATCAACGTGTGATCGTCAACGAGTGGATCTCTGAGTGAGTGCGTGAGTGGAGGCGGGGCTCATTTGCATATTCATAGAACCGCGTATACTAAATGAGGCAAGGGTGTCGAGTTACATTCAAGATATTTTAAGGCATGAAGAAATTTATTTCACAGAATTTTTTTTTTAAATATGTCATTTTGGTGATCAAAGAAGAGTTTTAAGAGATAAAATGATTGACTACAGGGGGACTTTAAAAAGATGTGGCCCGTGGCTTTTGTTATGTGCTTTGGGACCGTATCCACCACTGGTGTATTGACAGAAAGATTTTCTTGACATCAGAAATGCATTACCTCCAATAAAACAACCACATAAGCAACAGTGAAACACTGATGTACTGTGACAAACTTGAAATGACCTAGGCTCTGGTAATCGTGGGTTACCTCATTTGAATATTCATGAGGTTAAAGCATTGATTGGACAACTTACAGCATGCTAAAGTTTGTGGGAAAATCCAAATATCACCTCTCTCTGGTTGTCTTACATCTAAATCATCACACCATCTCTTCATAAGTTAACTGGTTTGACATCCCTTTTAGTTTTGTGAATTTCTTTAGATGCTCAAAACTAAACACACAGCATGAGATCGTTTTTGCAAGTGTACACAGCTCATGAATATTCAATGAGGTAAGCACTGAGGCACTTTATGATTGGTTGTCTATTGCTAAACAAATATTGTTTCATACTGTATTTGTTTGGTACTGCAATTCAGGGGTTAACGTAAATCATTTTAAATGTAAATGTAAATCATTAACCGGAGGCTAAAACTGGCCTTAACTTTAACAGGGGTGAACACTTTTGCATTGCACCAACATTATTTCATAATTTATTATTATTTTTTATTTTAACAACTGAAATGGTCATATGGTGTGACGAAATACATATTTCTCCAAAACAAATAACTATAAACACATTTACAAACATTTGAAAACGTTATTATTTTTTTATAAGTGTTAATTTTGTGTTTTAGATTTTGAATTATATTTTTATACATGTGGGATGTTTATGCATTCTGTGCTATCTTCATTTAAATGAAACCTAAAAATAAAATATACATGTTCCATTTTCATAATTTTTACAGTCAAAATTTATAATAGATAGATCAGATCAGATCAGAATAAAATTAATAGATTAGATCCGGCGGGACAAATTATGTCCCTAAATCAATAAAAACATCCCTAGTTAACTCTGGAAAAAATGTGATGATCATGCGAAATAAAGTGTGTTCTGCTTTAAAATCTCTACATTAGAAAGCAGAAGAAGCTCACAAAGAGTTGCACAGACAGAGAAAGGCAACTTTTATTCCCAACTGCTCGTTTGTTGTATTCATTAAACCTTTAAAAGAGCCGTAGGTCTGGAGTCTTACATAAGGCCACATCTGCATGTGTGAGCAAACCTTTCCTCTTCATCATCCCTAATATCCAGATTACAATCAAGCTACTGAACCACATTAAGAAAACGTGAGAACAAACAGTCCATGTTCACAAAGGAAATGCTCGTCTAGAGTGCTTTATAGAGCCCATATTAAAGGGCTGTTTACACCACACCGTTTTTAACTAAAAACGTAAAACTTCATGCGTTTTGGCCGTTCATTTACCCAACAATGGTGCCTGAAAACGCAAATATTTGAAACAGGTTTCAAAGGGTACGTTTACACGACAACGATATGTTTGAAACTGAGAAGTTTTTTCTTTGAGTTTTCCGCGTACAGACGACACCATTGTTAAAATGATCCCCATTCACACGGATTTGCGAAAACTATTAAAAACGCTGCATTCTGATGCCAGGCCAGTAGATGGCGATGGAACACTATAAACTGAACACGTAATACACATGTGTATGATGTCATCATCTTCAGATATTCACGTTTTTGTTGTTTACACGGAGACAGGTTTCAAAAGTTTGCGTTTTCAGACGTCCCCAAAACACTGTTGTCATGTAAACGAACGGCCAAAGCGCATAAAAAGTCTTACGTTTTTAGTTGAAAACGATGTCATGTAAACAGTGCAAGTGCAGGTTTTTGAAAACGGTCTCCGTGGAAACAACAAAAACGTGAATCTCTGAAGATGATGACATCATACACATGTGTATTACGTGTTCAGTTTATAGTGTTCCATCGCCATCTACTGGCCTGGCATCAGAATGCAGCGTTTTTAATAGTTTTCGCAAATCCGTGTGAATGGGGATCATTTTAAAAATCGTGTCGTCTGTACGCGGAAAACGCAAAGGAAAAACTTTTCTTTTATTTTTTTTTACTTTTAGTGTTGCGGCTCCTCTCTTCCCAGTCTGTCAGTAACGCTCTGTTTACTTCCTGTCCATATGAAGCCCCTCCTCCTGAAAAGCACACTGTGCTCTGATTGGTCGGCTGGAGCAGTGTGTTGTGATTGGTCGAGCACTTCGAGTGTTATTGGGAAATGTCCCGCCCCTTACCATAACCGCCAGTTTAACACACTACTAACTAACTCAACCAGGCCCCGCCCCTTTATTCTGCGTATGAATTATTATAATGAGGAATATAGTGACATGTTTGTTCCCGGAAGAAACTCAAGATACAATGGAGGCGTTTCAGGAGTTCAGAAACACTGACACTGATATAGAGAAGAACTGGAGCTTTCTCATGATCAAACAGCAACAAAAGCAAGCATCACAGATCCTCTTTAAATATAAAGATCAGCGAAACAAGAGGTCAGGTATATAAACACGTTCTGTCTGACGCATTCCAACAATGTAAAAAGATAAATGCAACACAATGCAGTTGGAAGGACGATCTGGTTGTTCAAACACTGACCGCATAAAAAAACATGTTTTATATTTCGCCTTTATGAAGCTGCATCGCCTCCCAGAAACATTTATATTCTCCTGGTAATAAAAGATCCATCGTTTCAATAAAACGGCCTCAGAAACGCCTCTGTCTCCAGGGATATTCCTGCATATCCAGCAGAAACCTGTCCTCGCCGGGATAAAGATGAATCCCAGAGAGCCTTCCCTCCAAACGCTGAACAACACCGCACCGATACACTCCATACGGGATTCGGCAATATGTAATGAAACATATCAGGCATAATTACCAGAGTTCAAGTAATGCTGAATGTAAAGATTCTCCAGTGACATCCACACCGGATATTACAGATAATCATGACTATTTTTGAGTCCTGGAGGGCAAAACATCATAGAACTGCAGCCTGTCAATTATCCATATCTCTCAAAACACAAATATTTTGATCACCTCTCAAAAGCAGAAAAACAAAAAAAATGAGCTAGTTTTAGGCACTTGTGATCCATATACAGCATTATTTCAATCACTAAAAACAGCAGGACGTTCTAAAACACAAAGTGAAAATGTCCTAAAACATTATTGATGATGCTTATATCCAGACAAGCGGATGAGCCAAGAATATGAACGCAATGTGCTAAATGGTTACGCGGTTTCTTTATAAAGGTTTTCTATTGGCGTTTATATGCTTGGTTTATCTGCTCGCCTGTAGTTATCATCTTTAATAAGGTGCATTTAATATCACGGTCTTACTACAACGGTCAAAATTACAGTGTCCGTTCTTCACCTGAGATGATTTGACAGACGCCAGATCGTTTATCATGATAACTGATCTCTGGCTAATTTACATCTTCAAACTAATATGCAGATTTGATTAAAATATCTGGCTGAAGTTGTCTGATTTTACTTCACGTACTTGTGTCGATGTATAGATCCTTGAAACCATGTCTGTTATACTGCTTGATATTGCGAGCTGTTACTTATCATATTTTAATGCATTACCATAATCATAAACACACTGGTTTGTAGCGCAAAATACATTTTATTCTTCATGTTGTCTACTTATATCGTAAGTCTCGCACATTCACAGAAAACAGCTTACTTGTGCATTGAAAAAACTAATTTCATGTAGAATGTGAACCCAGAATGCATTACGACAAGCTTGTTGAAAATAACCCACAGTATGTGCAAAAGTACTTTAATGAAAATGATCAAGCTTAAAATATTTTAAAACTGACTAGTGTTTTTATGCCAATTAACAACATATTGCAAGATTCGTCTCTCGTCGGCTGCACTGAAATCAACTTTAGCGGTGTCTCCCATGAAGCACGAGTCGTTCCCTATATAGTGCGCTCCACATCAATCACTTATGAGGTTACGTTTCTGTTCGAACGCCGCGAGTTTTATTACGCAAACGCCTCGCTGTTTTCCCACCTCCATAGAACGCCTACAAGTCAGTATTTCTGCTCTCGGACACAGCCGTCTACTGTCTCAATCCCTCATTGTTTCACTTCTTTCTTGCTCACTGTGAGTCCACACTTCACAACGGCCCACTAAATGTCCCTGTTACGCCTGCCAACCTCACAGATCTCTCGAACCGTCCCTGCTCATCTTCAACTAGTGAAGCAACGGCCAGATCTCTGACGGTCATCATTAGCGGAGACTAGGGGTGTATGAGACACTCATGTCACGATACGATATTATTGTGATACTCCAAGACGTGGTAAAAGGTTAACAAAAAATGTGCAGTTGATAAAAATGCTAAATTTGGTTTTACATTGTGTGTGTAAATGAATAGACTTGGTGCTGGAAACCCAAAGCACAGGACAATAGAGACACCAGAATAAACATATTCATGATTCTGAAGCTGAAAATACAGAATTATACAGACGAATATACTTGATCTCTGTCACGGACTAGATATATTTAAAATAATGTCGGCCACTTTTACCGGTAACAAGACATTTAGCATTATCAGCACACACAAATATTCCCTCATTGCATTATTATACATTATATATAGCAGTTTAATATAGTACTGACACTAAACCTC
This sequence comes from Siphateles boraxobius, assembly GCF_051911475.1. Lineage (NCBI taxonomy): Eukaryota > Metazoa > Chordata > Actinopteri > Cypriniformes > Leuciscidae > Siphateles > Siphateles boraxobius. The sequence continues at coordinate 391,124 of NW_027508781.1, forward strand.
TGAAAACTTGAATTTTTTTTCACACAGTAATTTTTGTTGTGGATGAACGATCCACAATACATATTGTTTTATTTTTGTGTATTGTGATTTATTGTGATACGATATATTGTTACACCCCTATCTGAGACTATAATAAACATGCTTTTATTATGTGCAGAGGAATGAATTTCCATGCAAACTGGTCTTTGTTTGAATAGATAAATATATTGATAACTTTACACCTTCAGTCCGAGAGCTCACACACACGCTGGGAAGCACGGCTGCGTGCCGCTCGAGCTGAAGGAAGCCAGCGCAGAGATGACAGGCGTAAAGCTTTTCATATGAGCTGAGGTGAACGCCACAAGCCACAGAAAACACCGCAAACACATTCAACCGCAGTAAATAAGCCCACAATGAGATGCCAGCGTGTGTTAGGATGACGAGTCAGGAGTGACGGATCCAAACGTGTGTGAGGAAAGAAACGGATGGAGAGAACGATTGCTATACAACACACCACCATAGTCTGGGGTCAATACGATTATTTTATGTTGTTGAAAGTAGTCTCATCAAGCCTGCATTTATTTGATCAAAAATACTGTAAGACAGTGAAATATTATTCCAATGTAAATCAGCTGTTTTCTATGTGAATATATAGTAAAGTGTAATTTATTCCTGTGATCAAAGCTGAATTTTCAGCATCATTACTCCAGTCTTCAGTGTCACATGATCCTTCAGAAATCACTATAATATGATGATTTGATGATCAAGAAACATTTATGATTATTATCAATCAGTTTCCACAGAAATCTGTAGCAGAACAACTGTCATACATTTTATTTTTCAAGATTTTTTGATGAATAGATATTAAAAAAAGCAGCATTTATTTGCAATAGAATTCTTTTGTAATAGTCAATATTGATCAATTTAATGCATTCTTGCTGAAGGAAAGTATTAGTTTCTAAAAAATAAAAATAAAAATATATTGACTGACACCAAACATTTGAACAATTCAAATATTATGCATGCATATGTACATGTATGTGTGTGTGTGTGCGTGTGTGTGTGTATATATATATATATATATATATATATATATATATATAAATAGCATGTGAGTTTGGAAACAGCACGAGAGCGAGTAAATTAGACAATTTTCATATTTAGGTGAAGTTTTAGTAAAACTTGCACCAACAAAGAGCTTCATCCGGTCTGAATCCCACCTGACAGACAGAACACAGAGAGAGAGAGAGAGAGATGCTGAACACAGAGAGAGAGAGAGAGAGATGCTGAACACAAAGAGAAGCGGCGCAGCAGGACTGGGACGTTATCGTGGACAAAGAGCTTCTCGTACAGTGAGAACATATTCAGCTCAATCACAAACCCTTCATGTTTCACCGCCGCCACACAAGCCTCTCAGAACACATCGCTTTCACTCATTAATCCTGTCAAAACATTCATTAAGGCAACGATTGTAATCCAGTCCACCAGCATTCCAGCAGAGGACGAGGCTGGCAGAGTTCTGTGTGTGTGTGTGTGTGTGTGTGTGTGTGTGTGTGTGTGTGTGTGTGTGTGTGTGTGTGTGTGTGTGTGTGTGTGTCTGATCTGTTCTCTCCTCTCATGCCTCTCATTAGGACGCTTAGTTGACCTCACCTGAGCCTAATGCATCAAACCTGATGAAGCTTTTCCTGACTGTCCAACAATCCCACAATCCCACAGTCAGGAGAACAGAGTTCCCACAATCCCACAGTCAGTCACAGAACAGAGATTCTCAGTCCAGTGCAACACAAACCTGCTTTTGTAGTATTACAATAAGAAGATTGAAATGACAAGACAAAGAAAAATGAAACATAAAATGTCTACAGCGAAAAACTTAAGATGACAAATAAAAAAAAACATTAAGATTATCAAAAAAATTCTGTTTTTCACCATCTTGTCATTTTAAAGAAAGATGAAAATATAAAATGGCAATACAGAGATAGAAAAACTGTTTAAAATGAAAACTAAAATTGAGATTATCAAAAAAAAGATTATCCATCTTGTCATTTTAATATCCATATTATAATATTAAAAAGTGTTTATATTGAGATTTTTGTTTTAATACAAAACAATCATAATTTAGTGTTTCAGTAGCATCCTGTGAGAATAAATGTAACCATGTTCAATCATTTTCAACCCTTTATTATTTCGCCGATGAACATGTAACATTTCCCCTTAAACGACACATTGTTGCAGCCTGTCGTCAACAGCGTCCAATAGCGGATTGCTTTGCTTTCAAAAGCTTGTGAATCTGATTTCTCATAATTCAAAAAAACAGCCCTTTCTTTCTCTGCTTATTAACTTTACTTTGCATCTGCAGGAATATGAAAGAAAAGCGCGCGCGCGCACACACACACACACACACACCTGCAGTGAGTTACACTTCCCGTCTGGACGAACACATTCACCTGGCATTCTACAAAGATGATGCATATTATAAAGATCATGCATACCTTCCTCTGCACGGGACTCCTCGTGTCTGTTGAGCAATAATATCCACAGAATAGGAATGATGGCTTTAAACTGCTCCATGTTTGCGGGACTCTGGTCATGTCTCAGCCGAGCGCGCGTGACTCCAGTGCGGGATGATGAGCGCGAGCCGTCCGGGCTCTGACACACACACATATACACACTCTCTCTCTCTCTCTCTCTCTCTCTCTCTCTCTCTCTCTCTCTCTCTGCCTTACTCGGCGCCACGGGTGGGCGGGCTAACACAGTCTGATTGACAGGGAGAATGTCCAATGGAGTGTAATTTCGTGGTGACGAGAGAATAGCGACTGGCCAATCAAATCACGCCTGATAAATTCCACCGCACAGAGTCACTCCTCCTGAGATGGAGGCGGTGTTAAAAATTATGAAATTTGGTTATGGTTTTAGTTCACAATACAAGTGGAAGTAAAAAAATTGTATTAAATAAAAGGCAGCTCTTAGGGCTCAAGAACAAAGGCCTGAAACTGAAAGCCCATTCAAATGATTTTAAGATTGTAAAAACACGGTATTAAGAGTTAATTTTAGATGTGTTCAATTATTATAAGTTTACTTATTATTATCTATCTATCTATCTATCTATCTATCTATCTATCTATATATATATATATATATATATATATATATATATATATATATATATATATATATATATATATATAGCCTATACACATACATTTATACACACACTGTATACATTGTATATAGTGTGCATATACATATGTACAGTATATATACTGTGTATATGTACTTATGGAACATATGAGTGTGTTAATGTATGCTACAGTGGCAGAACACTGACCGGTTAAATGTTTAGAAGTTGGTCATTTCTGCGAATCAAAGAGAACTGCAAAATAATGACTATTTTCAAATACGTTTCAAACTAATATTGTTGGTCAAAACCACACCTTATTGTTATTCCTGGATCATTAAGGTGTAAATATGTAAAGTCTTTTCCAGTCCATCTGCTTTCCTGAGGTGTGATGGCAAGTTTTTTAGAATTGAGCTTCATTGAATTACAGAATTATTTCAGTAATTCAAAAAGTAAGCAGTGGGGCCACAAGATGTGTGGTACTTGCACACAATACATGTAATATTTCTCAGATTATTTTTTTCACATTAATTCATTGTCCACAATCAGAGACTTATTACTCACAGCGAAGATTAACTTCTCTTGGATCTTGCTGAACCTCAACAACATCATCTGCCAAGAGACACGAGTCCTGCTTCTTCATTCCTATTGGTAATCGCTGCACATTTGCATAAAATAAAACTTTTCTCAACTTACTCCCTTCACTGGACATGCCAGCATCTTGTCGCCTATAGCTCATTTCCCCCGAAGTCGCCATGCAGATCACTGGAAATTAATGAGTTCACATCGAACAGGAGGAAAATAAGTTGTTGGGTTTGGATGTTGTAATACTGTTTTTTTTTTTTGTGTTTTTTTTTTGAAAGAACAAAATAACAGACATGCACAAAGCCACAGTTCATATGCATTTTATTTCAAACTTCCGGCACAGAATCAATATGCGCACATGATTGCAGGGTTGATGTGAGTCTTTGTGAAATGACGCATCACCTACGCGAAACCCACACACTGCATCTGTGTAACGTAGAGCCTATTGTTTATCACGGCATTACAATTTCATGCTAGGCCACCTCGAAGCACTCTATCGCTCTGGACCTTAAATAAAACAATGAAGGGTGCAGAGAAGCAAAAAAAACAGTCACTTGACCTTCTGTTCTGAGGTTATTTTCACAGTTAATCGGGTAGATAAAGAAAGGAACGGAGAGAAAGAGTGAGGGGAGGGGTGGAAGGAAGGTAGGAAGGAAATAAGGAAAGAAGGAAGGAAGGAAGGAAGGACATAAGGAAGGACATTAGGACGGAAGAAAGGAAAGAAGGAAGGAGGGAAGGAAAGAAGAAAGAAATTAGGAAGGAAGGAGGGAAGGAAGGAAGGAAGGAAGGAAGGAAGGAGGGAAGGAAGGAAGGAAGGAAGGAAAGAAGAAAGGAAATTAGGGAGGAAGGAGGGAAGGAATGAGGGAAGGAAGGAAGGAAGGAATGAGGGAAGGAAGGAAAGAAGAAAGGAAATTAGGAAGGAAGGAAGGAGGGAAGAAAAGAAGGAAATTAAGAAGGAAGGAAGGAAATAAGGAGGGAAGGGAAAAATGAAGCAAGGATGAAAGCAAATAAGGAAGGAAGGAAAGAACGAAGAAAGGAACGAAGGAAGGATGGAAATAAGGAAAGAACAAAGGAAGGAAAAAACGAAGGAAGGAAGGAAAGAAGAAAGGAAATTAGGAAGGAAGGAGGGAAGGAAAGAAGGGAGGAGGGAAGGAAGGAAAGAGGAAAGGAAATTAGGAAGGAAGGAGGGAAGGAAGGAAAGAAGAAAGGAAATTAGGAAGGAAGGAGGGAAGGAAGGAAGGAAGGAAGGAAGGAAGGAAGGAAAGAAGAAAGGAAATTATGAAGGAAGGAAGGAGGGAAGGAAGGAAGGAAGGAGGGAAGGAAGGAAGGAGAGAAGAAAGGAAATTAGGAAGGAAGGAAGGAAGGAGGGAAGGAAGGAAGGAAGGAAGGAAGGAGGGAAGGGAGGAAGGAAGGAGGGAAGGAAGGAAAGAAGAAAGGAAATTAGGAAGGAAGGAAGGAAGGAGGGAAGGAAGGAAGGAAGGAAGGAAGGAGGGAAGGGAGGAAGGAAGGAGGGAAGGAAGGAAAGAAGAAAGGAAATTAGGAAGGAAGGAGGGAAGGAAGGAAAGAAGAAAGGAAATTAGGAAGGAAGGAAGGAGGGAAGGAAGGAAGGAAGGAGGGAAGGAAGGAAAGAAGAAAGGAAATTAGGAAGGAAGGAGGGAAGGAAGGAAGGAAGGAGGGAAGGAAGGAAGGAAAGAAGAAAGGAAATTAGGAAGGAAGGAAGGAGGGAAGGAAGGAAGGAAGGAGGGAAGGAAGGAAAGAAGAAAGGAAATTAGGAAGGAAGGAAGGAGGGAAGGAAGGAAAGAAGAAAGGAAATTAGGAATGAAGGGAGGAAGGAAGGAAGGAAGGAAGGAAGGAAGGAAGGAAGGAAGGAAGGAAGGAAGGAAGGAGGAAAGGAAGGAAAGAAGAAAGGAAATTAGGAAGGAAGGAGGGAAGGAGGGAAGAAAATAAGGAAATTAAGAAGGAAGGAAGGAAGGAAGGAAGAAAGGAAATTAGGAAGGAAGGATGGAAGAAAGGAAGGAAGGAGGGAAGGAAGGAAAGAAGAAAGGAAATTAGGAAGGAATGAAGGAGGGAGGGAAGGGAGGAGGGAAGGAAGGAAAGAAGAAAGGAAATTAGGAAGGAGGGAAGGAAGGAAGGAAGGAAGGAGGGAAGGAAGGAAAGAAGAAAGGAAATTAGGAAGGAATGAAGGAGGGAGGGAAGGAAGGAAAGAAGAAAGGAAATTAGGAAGGAAGGAAGGAAGGAAGGAAGGAGGGAAGGAAGGAAAGAAGAAAGGAAATTAGGAAGGCATGAAATAAGGAGGGAAGGGAAAAAATGAAGGAAGGATGAAAGCAAATAAGGAAGGAAGGAAAGAACGAAGAAAGGAACGAAGGAATGATGGAAATAAGGAAAGAACAAAGGAAGGAAAAAACGAAGGAAGGACGGAAATAAGAAAGGACGGAAGGAAGAAACGAAGGACGGAAGGAAGGAATGAAGAAAGGAAAAAACTAAGGAAAGAAGGAAGGAAATAAGGAAGGAAAAACGAATGAAGGAAGGAAGGATTGAAGGGAAGGAAAAAACGAAGGAAGGAAGGAATGAAGGAAGAACGAGCTCACACACACTTACAGCCAATCAGAGGGGGTTATTCTCACGGGACAAACTCACACTCACTTACAGGAAGCTTATTCCCAGATGTGCTGTTTGTGCTGTGTGAATCCCTAAACCCGGATCTCGGGAGTCAGTGAGCTAGAGGTGTTGATGTGCCACTGTAACACACACACACACACACACACCAGGGAGAACCACTACAAACTCTCCTAAACGCACACAAGGGAATGAATCATTGCATCCCGCTGTAAAGAGGAGACGCGTCCTGAAGAGTCTCCATGTTTTGACATTTCACTGAGACTCAACCAGAAGCGCCTGGTCTGAGGCCGAGAAGGGGATTGTGGGTAATGATTTAGTTCATGTTTTCTCACACAGACACATCTGCACATTGATGTTCTCCGTGTATGAGCGTGTTATCTCACACTGGTCTCAGTGAATCACAGGAGGTGGACGGTCGTTGGCTAACGAGTGCTGTTGTTGTAATTACCAGCAGCGCCAGAGACACGTTTGAAGGTCAGTGTGTTTGTGGCACATCGGGACTCGACAGGAACACCAGCTGAAAGTGTAGAAGTGGAAGAAAAGAAAAAGAAAAGGCGACTTGACGAGGACCGATGGAGCCCACAAGTGGACTAGGAAATATCATAAAATTATTGTTTTAATTATGTGAACATAAACAATTAATTTAATACTTTTATGGAATAAATACATGGACTAAAGAAATGCAATTGCTAAATGATGAGATGATTTTAATAATTCATACAATAAAATGTCTGCTAAATGTATCAATGTTAATTGGTCTTGCCAATACATTTATTGTCTTTTCACAGTATTATAAAAACACTGCACGGCCAAAAAACTAGGCAAATGCTTAAGAGTCTATGACTGGATAATTATTGCAGTGATTATTATGTTTGTAGCATGTTATATGTGTGGCAAGAGTTCTTCTAACCCTAACTTATAGAGTGCGTTTCATTTCTTAAACAACCATGTAGGAAAGAAAATCATGGACATATTCCAGGATGACAATTTGCAGATTCCTCAGGCTCAGATTGTGAAAGAATGGTTGGGAGTCGAGACCTGAGATTCATTAATTCATTTATTCATTAGTCTTTGGGATGTGCTGGATGAGACTTTACAGAGTGCTGGACTCTTGCATTGACCATACAAGATCTGGACCAAAAATGTATTCACCTTTCGATGGAAATGACATCACAACATTTATTTCCATCAAGAGGTGTAAATATATAATTATTTATGTAGACATATTTATTTATATAGCATGTTTTATAACTTTATTTATCACATGCCTAAATTTTATGTAAGACTTCATCTTTCAGTGAGAAAGTGTTTAATTTACAAACTTTTATTTTTAATTGTGAGTCAACGTCATTTGGCAGGAGTGAAACTCTTAAGATGCAGAGACTCCGCCCCTTTTGGAGGCACAGCCCACTGCTGGAGTTCTCCGATCGGCACTTACACTTGATATTCAGTCAGAGGAATGTTTTTGGTTATACTGTATGTATTTAAGTTTAATAGTTCAATAATGTTATATTTGTATTTAAATTTAAATTCAGCTAATATTAGTTAAATTAATTAAAATGTTTTTTTATTTTATTTTTATAATTTTTATTTTTATAAATCGGTACCATGCATAAATGATAAATAGTTTGTGTAAAAGTGAAGTCAAGAAAACTTTAAGTTTGTATGTGGGTGAATGCTTATGTAACTTTCCCACACAATAATAATAATAATAATAATAATAATAATAATAATAATAATAATAATAATTAGGCCTTCACCTGTCACTCAATCATGTAACGTTCCAGTTTTTCCACACTCTCCTCAAACCCTCGTCTGTTTCCCACAAAGCGCTGAAGCCGCCGGCCTAATATTGTGTTATTTTGTCTCCTGTAAAGAAGAAATCGATTGAGAGATATTGCTGTACACTGAATTATTCCGGGTGCAGTATGGCAGTTTGCAGATAAGAGCCTCGGCTAAGTAATCATAAATATTAGCATGATCCCGGCGGCCACATTTGGAGAAGCTCAAGCTAGAATTCACATCTCCCTGTTCTAAAGCAAGTCCGATGCGGATCAAATCCCAGATATATCCTTTACCAAAGAAGCCGTACAACCAGTGCTCTCCTCAAACACCACCCCAGATAGGCTTTCTCTCATAGTGACGGTGGATTATGGAGATGGACGGTCATTGGGCGGTGTGTGTGTGTGTTGTCCTGAGATGTTCATGTTTTATGCGGATGCCAGGTAAAGCTTTGTATCTGCACACACAGCGGCTGATAGGAGATCAGTGGAATACACTGCTGTTTGTAAATCACCTGCTCGACGGCGTTGGCCAAACACGAGACAGGTTTTTATTTTAACTCCTTCACTGCAAACTTCCTCAGGATTTTTGTCTTGCTTTTCTTTAAAAATATCCAAACATTCTTAGATCAGATACTGGGGAAGATATTAAGTCTTAATGTATGAAAAAAAGTCATAACATGAAGTGAGTTTGTGCGTAAAACAAGAATAAATATCAGTCAGTGGAGTCGGAAAAATCAACTTCATTCAAAGGGAAAACAAGATTCTTCTTCTGTCTCCACTGACAGACATTTGCTCTTGTTTTAAAGCACAAACTCACTTCATTTTCATTATTGTTATTTCAGAAAAGTCATCAAGTAAATGTATCTTGATTATGAAAGCTGATATTTTTACTGCAAAACAACTAAAATCCGCAGTAAAAAATCTTTCAGTGCAGAACAACGTTATTTTAAAGGGCAACCAAATCAATGCTATAAATTTGATTCTGTAAGTCATCCTAATTCTCTTCATTGACTAAAGAAGATGTTTTTCCAATCAAAATGAAAATAGATTTAATGTATCAATAGATAATGGAACAACACACAATGTTTCATAAGTGAATTATAAGGTAATTCAGAATCAGGCTTGAATGTATTCATTAGTAGTGAGACACACATGCTCAAAACAACAGCAAACACACGAAGATGAGCTGTGGCAGAAATCAATGGCGGAGAGAATACGGGAAAGACAGGAGAATGTGTTGATTTGTCGTCTGGAGGCGCACACGGGGATTTATCACACAAGATAAATGGCCTGTTCCCTTTTTCCATACGGAGATTACCAGCACGTGTGTTTCTACACGCCGGATTTCTGGACACAATTCATGTTTCGAACGCTGTGAGCCCATGGCTTTCACCAGGAGAGAAAATGACATCTTCCACGAGTCCTGGATATTCAGCAAGTGTGGATCAGCCTCGACTTGCCCTTTTCCCAGACGAATGGATTCGGACACCGCAAATCTGAAGCCTTTGATCCGAGAGGACTGTGGTCGGGTCCTTCTAATACTCAGATCTTACCAGAGAATCCAGGTCAAGGAATAAATGAAGTCTGAGAAAGAAATGGAAAGAACATCTTGAGGAAAAGAGAGAGTCTGCAGAGGTTTATATTCCTCTCCCGAGACACGATTGTTGGAATATTCAGGCTTGAATCACAGTGCTCTATAAACTATTCCTGAATGTGGAGCATGTTCTGATATTAGAGGCATTATCTGTGCAGTGGAGCTGCTTCTGAAAGCTTCAGGGATTCTTTACTTTCCTCACGTTTCCTCTCGCTTCATTTCAATTACCAGCAATGTTTTTAATTGTTGTAGTTTTAGCTAAAGATAATAACCCTATAGCGGAAGCAGCAGAACACACACGTGAGAGTTGTCTGAGAGACTCTTTTGATTTCGGCAGATTTATTTATCAGTTCTTATTTTTATGATGAATTTTCATAGTCATATTGAAAGTCTGAGCGCTAAACTCATGTGACAGCAGCAAAATGATGATGAAAATGTAAAAGGATTCCTTCACAATAAAAATAAAAATAAACCTTTGGGACATAAAAGTGCCAGAAAAAAACACAAAGACACACACAGACACACATACACACATATACACACATATACATACACACACAGACACACATACACACATATACAGACACACACAGACACACATACACACATATACACACATATACAGACACACACAGACACACATACACACATATACACACACATACAGACACACACAGACACATAGACACACATATATACACATATAAAAACACAGACACACAAAGACACACACAGACAAACATACACACATATACAGACACACACAGACACATAGACACACATATATACACATGGACACACATAGATACACATAGATGCACATATACAAACACAGACACACAAAGACACACACAGACACACGTACACACATATACACACATATACAGACACATAGACACACATAGATACACATAGATGCACATATACAAACACAGACACACAAAGACACACAGATCCACATAGACACACATAGACACACATAGATACACATAGATACATATAGACACACAGACACACAAAGACACACACAGACACACGTACACACATATACACACATATACAGACACACACAGACACATAGACACACATTGATACACATAGATGCACATATACAAACACAGACACACAAAGACACACAGATCCACATAGACACACATAGACACACATAGACACACATAGATACATATAGACACACAGACACACACAGACACACAAACACACACATACGTATAAAGACACACACAGACACACATACACACAGACACATATAAACACACATATACACACACAGACACACATAGACACAAAGACCTCTTAGACACACACAGACCCACATAAACACACAAATACACACAAATATACACATATCGAACATATACACACACAGAAACACACAGAGACACAAATATACACACACGGACACACATTGACAGACATAGACACACATACACTCACACAGACACATATTGATAGACATAGACACAAAGACACACATATCGAACATATACACACACACACACACACACACACACACACACACACACACACACACACACACACACACACACACACACACACACACACACACACACACACACACACACACACACAGACTTACATCATAAGGGCCTTCAGAGAAAGTAAGTTGATTCTCAGCAGAAACCAGAGACTCTCTCCACAGACGCTTCAGCAAATCAAAACATCTTTCGTCTTTTATTTGAATCAGAAATCTCCACCACTATTGAGTCATTCCACAGTAAACTCATCAGACGGCCATTCTCCGGCCAAATAACTTCTCTTCTGATCATCTCAGCATCAATCTTCAACACAAGATTGCTAAAATGGCTGCTATATATGTTTCTCACCACCTCTTTTACCAAGCAATATCTGGCCACGTCAGGGATAATAGCTCTCAGAAGAACTCTTCAAAAAGTCTCCGTCACATAGATTATCACTGATAGTTCTCAGCGCTTACAGGCCCGAGACAATAAACACCACAGAAGATGTTTGGGATTGTTGATGCAGGTCCATATGGACCAATACAGAAGATATTCCATATTTTTCAGAATCCATTTTCCACCATTCAACATTTTAACTTGAGCTTTATAAGTTTGGACTGAACTTCAGGTGACCTTTGAGCAAGAGAACGAAACCGAACATCAATTAAATCTCGGACACGAGTGAACAAACAAGCACTCGAGCCGGCTTTATTCCAGTGTTTATCGAGCGGATATTTACATTTCATTTCATTTTCATTCTCATCGCGACTTACAAATGAGAACAATAGAAGCCGTTAAACTAACGAAAGGACAACAATACGCGAGTGCTGTGACCCTTCTGTCTTCTGCCATATCCTCAGAAAACAGAAATATTTACATAATTAATTACATTCCCAGTAATTAAAGGAGCAAATAAACAGGCCGGTGTTGGAGACTGAGGACATATTTTGAGGAGATTTGAGGCGCTGAAAGATTCATGCTCCAGAGAAGACGAAGAGGCAGGAGAGATGAGAAATGTATGCAAATGAAGCTGGAATATTCAAGGTTCAGGAAGATGTTGTGTCAGGGGATTCTCCCAGGAATGAATGAAAATATCGCTCTCAAACTTTAGTTGAACTTTCATAGACACTTTAAAATTGAAATGAGTGCAAAAACTATATATTTATCTAAATAATCTAAAAAAAAAAAACGATTTTAACCACAGATATAGAGACTAGTACTGATAATTGAAAAATAACCAATATTCAAATTCAATATTATTTTGTCTATATTAACACAAATACAACACTAAACTAAAATGAACCATTTTAAATGCTAGAACTGAATTTAGGCATTATTATTTACAGTATCTAAAATGCACTGTAAATTTCCTAAACTCTTAACACAGTTAGCACTACATCGGTCTGTGTAAGCTATACTATTAACACATTTCTTGTTGCTTTAACACAAAATGCATACAATTAACACAAATTTAAAATGCTTGAACTTCTTTTACACACAAGCTCAAACAAGACCAACGCAATGTATTTTTACAGGGAAATTCCCCAATGCTTTAACACTGTATGCCAGAACAGAAACACCATGTTCTAAACCTAACCCAGGCTAAAGTCAAGTAAACAGCGCTTTATTTTGTGAATTGAAACACACATATATCCCCTGTATTTTATTCTATTGTTACTGAGAAACAGCTGATTGAATTATGCAAATTTATAAATTTATTTTTATTTATTTTATTTATTGCAGCAATTCTGTCTCTGTCTTTGTTTTTCCATTACAGTAACCGTACATTATAAAGCACTCTGAGATGGGTCTTTTTTATTGAATTTCTGCAGCAAAAGACCTAAACCCAACAAAACAAACATGTAGAGATGCTTCAAAAGAAACTGCAGTGCACAACACAATCTATGATCAATACAATATTCTGTGTGTTGTATACGGGCAGACCTGATACATATACAATAATACAGTTTCTGTAATTCCATCTGATGTTAGTGTTTTTATGTCATTGTGCTGTGATTGACTAAATCTTCCTGTTGGACGAGAACATATGTTAGTGTTATGAAAAATTATTTGATTTTGAGACATGTTTGCAGTGTTATGAAAAATGATTTGATTTTGAGACGTGTTTGCAGTGTTTTGGTAGACACAGTTTATTGTTGCTAGTGTATTATTGTATTTTGAAAATTAGTGTTGGAGTTTAGTTTACAATGAGTGATTCTGAGCATGAAATTAACTGTTTTTGTCAATTGTGTGTTGTAGGTGTGTTGGTGCGTTAAGAGTTTAGGAAATTTGTTAAAAGTATTGAAAAAATTGTCATAGCGATAGTAAAAAACTGTAAAAATTATTTATGCAATTTTTATGTTAAGTCAGTTTCATATTTTTTAAATTGAAATGACTTCCATATAATCAACCAAGTTGATTATACTTAAAAAAAAAAATTTGGCAGCAAAAGGGCAGCAACTGAAATGAAGTTTTTAAGTTGAAACAGGTTTTTTGTAGATTTTTTTTTTACTCATTTTTAGATTCGCTAAACATAATAGAATTACGGATGTTATAAAGATCATTTTAAGTGAGTGTCAGATGCCAGCATAGATCTAAATGTAAGAATAGGGGAAATAAACACGCACAATAAAAAATAAACCCTCACACCAATATGTGATATGCATCCCTATGGTAAGATAATTTATTTATTAAAACAGCTTATTTGTTGTATGATAAGGACTGGATATGAAATGGATATGAATATGGGTATGAAACTAAAAATAATATTAAAACTAATGAATAAAACTACAGTAGTGTCCAAAAGTGATGTCAGGAGGGGATTATTTGTACAAGTTGATTAAACCATTGAAATATGAGGAAAATATTTTGATATATTTTAAATATTTAAGATATGACAGAAGAACAAAATACTAAACTTGGTTAAAGTATTTATCTGACAAAATTGCATTGACTACAACATAATAAGTTATTAATATTTTATTGGTTCTCTCTTGTATTTCCATGTGTTCATCATTTATTTGTATGAAAGCCTTTTGACAAACATTGTGTTAAACAATTTGGCATATTTAACTATGTTATTATCAGAAATAAAACAAAATCGACTGCAAGCATAACTATGCAATATGACTATAAAATGGGTAAATATATTTGAATAATTGGTGTAAAAGTCAGTTTTTGCAGACCACACATCACTTCTGGCCACAACTGCTTATAGACATAATTAAAATAATAATAATAATGTCAAAAACTACATCACAAAAAACATCACAAAAAAAGGACTAAAGCTAAAATTAAACGTAAAAACAGAAAACTAAAACTGTAGTATATCAGTGATACTAAAATAACACTGGTTCTGAGCGGCTTCTAACGGATTGTTTCTGGCCACTCTAAAGAAGATCTTTTGAGAAATGTGGGTTTCTTTTTGTTCACACAGTGAAAATAAATGCGGTTCGATGTTGATTTGGACCCTTGATTTTCATTGCATGTTGAAAAATGTTTGTTATGTTCCACAAAAGGATAGTAAGTATCGGTAATAAAGGTTTGGACCAAATAATGGCAGAATGTTCATTTTTAGGCCAGCTTTAAAGGTGCACTGTGTAATATTTCTGAGGATCTATTGACAGAAATGCAATATAAGATCCATAACTATGTTTTCAGTGGTGTATAAAGACCTTGCATAATGAACCGTTATGTTTTTATTACCTTAGAATGATCATTTATATCTAAAAAATGCGCCGACATGTTTCTACGGTGGCCCTAAACGAACAAACGCGTTTCGTTACTATGTTGCTCTTCGTGCATGGAAGCAAGCTTAGTTCAGCGAATAAAACACTGACACAATGATGAACAAGTAACAATAATATTCGCAATAACATATAGTTTTACTGAATAATTAAGTAAACATTATTTCTTAATTTATCCTTGTATAGAAACCTCATTGCTGAACTGCTACTCTCTGCTGTCTCAGACGATGACATCACTTCCTGTCGGCCACCATAACTTCTGTTGGTTGCAATTCGTAACCTCACCACTAGATGCCGCTAAAAATCACACACTGCACCTTTAAGAGAAGTCTCAACAAGTCACATGATTTGACGTGTCTATTGCACGAATAATGCAGTTGTTGCTCCAGCTGAAGAACAGTCTCTCCTCCAGTCCATTTCTCACTCAGAACACACACACATCCGCCGGGAATCGAAGGTCGGATCTCGTTTGACATCCTTGTTTTCCTCCATTAAGAGCCTGATGAGATTAACTAATCTGAGGAGTGATGCGCCTCCAAACAGGAAGTCCAACGCTGACTGTTTCCTCACTGTTTCACACACACACACACACACACACACACACACACACACACACACACACACACACACACCCACACACACACACACACACACACACACACACACACACACACACACACACACACACACACACACATACACACACACAGACACACACACACACACACACACACACAAACACACACACACAAACACACTCTCACATACACACACACACACGCACACACACGCAAACACGCACACACACTCAGACACCACACACACACACACACTCTCACACACACACTCTCACACACACACAGCACGCACGCAAACACACATACCCACACGCACACACACACACACACACACGCATGCACACACACACACACACATACCCACACGCACACACACACACTCTCTATCACACACACACACACACACACACACACACACACACACACACACACACACACACACACACACACACACACACACACACGCATGTCTTACAGTCATAATATTTCATCACAGTTGTGCTTTTAATAAATCATATTTTACCCCCTTCGGATCCAACATCCAAACTCTGTTCAATTCTTCAGGAAACAAAAGTGTTCTTAAAGGGCCAGATCACTGCAAACCCCATCACACCTGCGCTAATGCTTTTCATGCAGAACGACAGCTTCTGTCAACATTCACTGACATGCAAACTGATGCAATGACATGTAAATCATTCATGAAATAAATCAATAATCATTTAATTTTATATTTTAAAATATTTATATATTATTCATTTAAATTTCTACTACAGTAAATACAACAAAAACACTCTTATTTCCAAAACAGGGCCAAAATACTTAATAATACGGAGAATCTGAATCATTTTCCAATGTTTGTTCGAACAAATAAACTGATTCACTAGAATAAATCAAGTTTTATAACACTATTACTATTACCTCCAAACTTATACACACACAATCGTTCAAAAATCTATTTAAAATAAATACTTTCTATTCATCAAAGAATCCTTGAAAAATAAAATGTATGACGGTTTCCACAAAAATCGGAACAGTTTTTTTACTGTAACACTGATAATAATCATAAATGTTTCTTGATCATCAAATCATCATATTATAGTGATTTCTGAAGGATCATGTGACACTGAAGACTGGAGTAATGATGCTGAAAATTCAGCTTTGATCACAGGAATAAATTACACTTTACTATATATTCACATAGAAAACAGCTGATTTACATTGGAATAATATTTCACTGTATTTACTGTATTTTTGATCGAATAAATTCTTCTTTATATTTATTATTCTTTATTATTAACTCAGGATTACACACAAATGATCATCACAGATCCCGAGCATCATAACCCCCTCTCTACCGGAGTCAAGCGGCGCGTCAGAAGCAAAGCCGATTATCTTCCCTGCCGTAGCAGTTCAGCCCGATCTCATGGCAATTCCTACGAATTTTACGAGGTGGCTAATTCGTACGAATTCATATGACCTCCCTCGTACGAATTAGTACGATTTTTGCTAAATCGTACATATTTTACGAGTTGCCCAATTCGTATGAATTTGTACGAATGACCTACCCCTGACCCCGCCCCTAAACCTGCCCATCACGTGGGTTTAGACAAATCGTACAAATTCGTACGAGTGAGGTCGTACGAACTCATACGAATAAGCCACTTTTTAATCACTCGTACAAATTCGTACGAATTGGTCGTGAGATAGCGTTGTCACATCATGTAAAACTAACATGTTTGCAATGTTAACACATTTTGCCCATGACGTCTGTTTTCTTACCTGAAGATATATGACGTATAATCTTCTTTATTGACTATGACTATGACTACTGGCTACATGAAAATTCATAATTCGTGATAGTGTCTACTGGACGCGGCGCAGCGCGACACGATGATTCACTGATAGTAAACGGGTGCCCGGGTGCACTACTACACACAACTACACGCTACTACACGCAACTACACGCAACTACACGCTACTACACGCTACTACACACAACTACACGCTACTACACGCTACTACACGCAACTACACGCTACTACACGCAACTACACGCTACTACACGCTACTACACGCTACTACACGCAACTACACGCTACTACACGCAACTACACGCTACTACACCCAACTACACACAACTACACGCTACTACACGCTACTACACACAACTACACGCTACTACACGCTACTACACGCAACTACACACAACTACACGCTACTACACCCAACTACACGCTACTACACGCAACTACACGCTACTACACGCTCTTACACACAACTACACGCTACTACACGCTACTACACGCAACTACACGCTACTACACGCAACTACACGCTACTACACGCTACTACACACAACTACACGCCACTACACGCCACTACACGCAACTACACGCAACTACACGCTACTACACGCAACTACACGCAACTACACGCTACTACACGCTACTACACGCAACTACACACAACTACACGCTACTACACGCTACTACACACAACTACACGCTACTACACGCTACCACACGCAACTACACGCAACTACACGCTACTACACGCTACTACACGCTACTACACGCTACTACACGCTACTACACACAACTACACGCTACTACACGCTACTACACGCAACTACACGCAACTACACGCAACTACACGCTACTACACGCAACTACACGCTACTACACGTTACTACACGCTACTACACGCTACTAAACGCTACTACACGCAACTACACGCAACTACACGCTACTACACGCAACTACACGCTACTACACGCTACTACATGCAACTACACGCAACTACACGCAACTACACGCTACTACACGCTACTACACGCAACTACACGCTACTACACGCAACTACACGCTACTACACGCAACTACACGCAACTACACGCTACTACACGCAACTACACGCAACTACACGCTACTACACGCTACTACACGCTACTACACGCAACTACACGCAACTACACGCTACTACACGCTACTACACGCAACTACACGCAACTACACGCAACTACACGCTACTACACGCTACTACACGCAACTACACGCAACTACACGCTACTACACACAACTATACGCTACTACACGCAACTACACGCTACTACACGCAACTATACGAGAACAACTACTACAAATAATCCGAAAATGTCGGACCTGGATATTAAGATGATGTGTTGAAATAAACATCATTTGCACATTTGGGCCTTTTTCCAATTAGAAAGCCTCACACGGGGTAGACAAGATGTAATAAATTACAAAACGGATGATTTTGTCTTTTAAAGCACAATCATTGTGACAAATAGCTAGCTATAGGACATAAATATTATGTAGAATACAAAATATCAGCCCAAATGACCATCATTGAAGATGTAACAGCGTGTCTACTTGGGTTTTGAGTGGATAATGCTGAAAAAATACATATTTGCATTTATATTGGATGCTTTAAATAACTTTTACAATACAATATTAGTAAGTCTGATTCATATGAAATATTATTTGTGTGATCAAGCGTTTTAAATTAAATTTAAAATTTGATAAATTCAAATCGCTTGTCTGCTGGCCATTTCACTTTTAAATGCATGTTATAGTCTATATTTAATTGTTATATTTAATTAATTAATATTTAATTAATGAAGAAGTGGGAAAAGCTGTTGTGACAGTGATTTCCCCAATATTACACAAACTCGCGTATGTATCACGCGGTTGGATCCAGTTATTCATTAGTCAGCAACGTATTGTTGCTTTTCTGTTTTATCATGAACGATAACGCGTTGTCCCCATAACGCAAGCGCTGTTTCTCTGGCATTTTCAAAGGCTCATAAAAATGTGTCTTGGCTTGATACGCAGTCTCATGGTCTAACACTAACAAAATCCAAATTTTAAACACATTTTACTGAAGCAATATTATGGGCCTTTCTTAGCCTACACTTCCTATTTGAGCCAATGCAGATGAACGAGCAAAGTTATTTCAGGGCAAGATCACCCCGAGTGTAAAGCCTAACGTGATTGGTTGTAGCGGGAACGTGCTACGATTGGTCAGCACAGTGTGGCCGTGATCTGATTGGCTTAGGTAAAGGGTGGGTGGAGTCACTTATTTGTGGATTTGTCTGCACGTCGACGCTAGAAGTGTTTCAAAATCCACAAATGCGTGAGGAGATTTACAAATGCACAGGAACCGATTCACAAATAAATGCCAGGAGTTGTGTTTGAGGAATAAACAACATTTGTGAATTTATTTTATATTTGCAAATCTCATTCTATTTGTTTGTGAGTTTTATAATTCTTTGTGAAACTCTTTACATTTATTTGTGGATCTTAATCTATTTATGTGGAATAATGGAACAATTCTACCCCCATATCGATCTGACTCCAGGAGTTGTGTGTGTGTGTGTGTGTGTGTGTGTGTCTCGGAAGGTGCGCTGGCTCACGATTGCATTACGTCATTAATAACCCTGATCATCATCAGGTATCATCAGTTATGGTAAATCCGGTTAGGTCGAGGGGCGTCTAGACAGAGTCTGTGGGTTTCCAGTCACACACTCGTTCTGTGTGTGTTTAATGCACTCAGATCTGGTTACGGTAATGAGAGGTGGAGCTGCTTACAGTAAAAGCATGAGCTCGACTCACATTAAAGCTTTTATTCTCTTCCCTCTTTATTCTATTATCCAGCACTTCTCCCTCTGGGCTTATCTGCGGTTCTCAGCTTTCGGCACTAGAAACACCTTCGTGTCCGATCAACACCACATCACTCCCAGAAGAACGAGTTCGGTCATAAAGAGGGGTCATTTATAATTTGATGAATTAAACAGCTCATAAAACATATTTATCTCTTGAAAATTAAATAACTTAAACATGAAAGTATTACGCAAGACATTTCTCCTTTTATAGAACCTTTTTGGCATTTGTCTTTATACAAATGTATTAAAAAAAATAAAAATTTTAAATTGAGTCAAGAACCCCATAAGGTTCATATAGTGTTGTTGGCAAAGCAGTGATGTTGAACACTGTTGTTGCAGCTTAATATTGTTGAGTAATGAAAAACTTTACGATTTACTCAATTAGCAGATGCTTCTGTCCTGAGGGACTTAACCCTGTAATG
Source organism: Siphateles boraxobius (assembly GCF_051911475.1). Taxonomy (NCBI): domain Eukaryota; kingdom Metazoa; phylum Chordata; class Actinopteri; order Cypriniformes; family Leuciscidae; genus Siphateles; species Siphateles boraxobius. The sequence goes on from NW_027508781.1 coordinate 411,729, forward strand.
CATTCGTTTTTAAATCACAAATGAAAAAATATTATTTATATTCACTGAAAACATGGTAACCTAAAAATGTGATCTAAATTAATTGATTTTATTCTAATAGAAAATGTTATTTAACGTTAATAAATCAATCAAATATATTAGGTTACACCAACAAAACAAAATTTAGGGTAATTTCAGTAAATAGCTCTTCTTCTGTTTTTTGTTTTCTTACACTTTTGTTTGTTTGTTTATTTATTTATTTACTTATCTTATTTCAAGTAGCTGCCAAGACAACATTTTCTTATAATATATACATTTTATTTTAATTAACAACATTTGTTTTGAATAGATTATGTTTTAGTTAACAATAACAACACTGATCTTAATATTTTGGTTTTTCTTCAAAGCAAGAGCGAATCTACAAATATGGAGTTAATAATTATGAATGATTCATTCTGAGAGTCGCACATCTGTTGTTGTCACCATCTATCAGAGCGTTAAAATTAGTAAAAAGTAAATAACACGATAGCAGAGATACATAAAAACCTTTTTAATATTTTTTTGACAATCAATTAAAATGATTATTTGGTTGAATATTTTTTTATAAGAAAAATAGGAAATGTCTTAATAAATAAATAAATAAATAAAACCCTTGAATAACCCCCCCCCCCCCCCCCCCCATTAATTCAAATGATTATTTTTATACTTTACTTTTAAAAGAAAAATAGGACATGTCTTTAAAAATAATTAAATAAATAAATAAGTAAGAAAGTAAATAAATAAATAAATAAAC
>NW_027508781.1:420000-425000 GCF_051911475.1 Siphateles boraxobius
CTTAAAATGCACCGAGACTCGTGGGAAAAAGAAAGCCGAAGTTAATTTGAAACCTAATCCGGTGAGTGACACCGGGGTTCAGCACACCTGCGGAGAGGACACTCACACACACACACACACACACACACACACACACACACACACACACACACACACACACACACACACTCCCGCTTCTCCCAGCTGACGGCAAGGACATTCTCTCATCTCAGGCAAACACAAGAGACGATTAGGCTTGGAAAGGAAAGGCGTGAGTGAGTGTCTTCATCTTCAGAGAGACGATCAAACGAGTTAAAGAAGGTAAGAGGATCATTAGTGCTCGGGATTCAGTGGACAAGCAGCTCATCGTGGGAGCGGAGGACCCCAGACATCACTCTCTCATCTGTGTGTGTGTGTGTGTCGCTTTAACTGTGTGTGCATGACTCCACACATCTGAAAAACTAATATCACTAATATCTCCAAAGAATTACTGGTTAAAATGCTTTTAAAGGCCCACTGGAGTGGAACGGCAACCTTCCATTCTCTCTCTTGAATCCGACACTGAAGTGATTAAACTGCAGTTCCTCCACTGGCCACTAGAGGCCGGCTGCAGAAGAGACTCAATCCCATAGACCCACATGTTAAAATGCCCAACTTTACAGCAGAAAAAAACATGTTTACAGCCTGGTGCAAAAAGTGGTTTTGGTCTATATAGCTTATTTTGTCCTTCATGACGACTGTGAGGGGGATGAATATTTTTACAACTCGTCCGTTTAAATTATATTAATCCTTAAAGTTCTGCATAATTAAGGGCGTGGCCTCTTGAGTGACAGGTGTATTGCTGCTGATGTCACTACTAGCCGTTTGTCTGCTGTCTGTTAGCATCACGTCACCTCAGCTAATCCGCCTCGCTGCACATGATCGTTTATCCGGGTTTGTCCACATTTTTTTTCTGTTAGCATCACTGTCTGTTAGCATCACGTCACCTCAGCTAATCCGCCTCGCTGCACATGATTGTTTATCCGGGTTTGTCCACATTTTTTTTCAGTCTATACTTGGAACGCGCAGCTTTGTTTGATGCGTTGACGTAATTTCCACTGAAACAGGAAGCTAAGGCGGGACATATTTAATGGCTCCTCCCCCTTTTCAAATACCCAATAGCGTTTAGTTTCCCTCACAGACTGACAGCACCACGGAGCGCTGATGATACGCTGGATTCAATAGTGGAGATGTGAATAAATTCTAGTAATTTTATCCTTAACTAACGTACAAACTCGTTTGAGCAAACGAACTCACATCTCAAACCCATTATGTGTCAACAGGTGGTATTTATAGCAGAGGGGGCGGAGCTTTAGATTCTAGAGAGCATTTGATTGGACAAGATGTGATGAGAATCTGAAGTCCGCGTTGATGTCATAAAAATCCATTTTAGAGGAATTGAGAGACTGTAAGTTTTTAATGCTTATATCTCCTAAATGTGAATGTTGTCATTGTTTTGGACACACCAGCTTATTCATAACCTTAAGGCTGACATATTCATGCTAAAAGCTAAAACAATTACATTTTGATTTCAGGGGGCCTTTAATACATTAGATGCATTAGATTTATTTTTAAATAAATTTGTAAGCATTACAATTTGAGTTTCTGTAATGAATTAGTTCACCAAAAATTCTGTTATTATTTACAAACTTGTAGTTTAGTTTCTTTCTCCTGGGGAATACATTTACAATAAATGAGGACTTTAAAAAACGAAAGCACGACATGACTTGTGCATGATAATTCAAGTCTTCTGAAGCCTTTATTTCATTATAGATCCCTCTAGGTAGCTGGAACTGAATCATTGAATCACACAAACTTATCATATTTCTATTATTCCTCTGGATATTCTTCAAAAATTCTTCTTTTGTGTTCCATGCGAGAAAGAAAGTCATACAAAAAATGTGCATATTTCATTAGTGACCTAGAAATACTGCAGAGTCTTAAAATGATTAACTACATCATAAAATTTCTGATTAAAAATGTCTGAAATTCTAAACTCAAAAAAATCCCAGATTTTCTATGATGTCTTAGACTTTTGAACAGCACTTTATATTCAAACAAATAACCAGCACAAGGAAACAGACTTGTAAAGGGTAACATACACAGATGATGAACAGATTCTCTCTCTCTCTCTCTCTCAAGCGATCTGTCTTTCCATTTACATCAGGATGTTTTATTCTGGGAGTGTGTTGTAAATATTCTCTGTAAATGAGCAGATTTTGCAGGCTGATAACAGTACACAAGACTCATTAGTGCCTCATTAAGACATCTCACACAAACACACAGACACACACACACACACACACACACACACACACACACAGGCAGGCAGCGCACACACACACACGCACACACACACGCACACACACACACACACACACACACATAGAGTGAAGGACTGAATGCAAAAAGCAACAGTGAATGCAGAGCATTCAAATCTCTGAGCCTGTTTGTTCATTCCTCGCTGACGCGTCAACAAGCATCTGTCAGATAATTACTATGTGTCACAAAAAAGATCAGAACTAACAAGTTTCTTCACAGATTCAGGGGAAGATGTGCGTGTGTGAGCAGGAATGTCAAGCGTGTCCATGTTTGAGAGTGCTTTCGTGTCCATGTATTGAGAAGGAAGACTGAGTGACAGAGAAATGGTTCATATACTGTTCAACAACAATGATATTTTCTGGAAGAGTTTGGTTCGTGATCATCACTGTGATCAAGAGCTGAGATCCAGATATGATAATGAACGTTTACTTTCTGGCCAATCAGAGCAGAGCAGCTCTCTGAGAGGCGGAGCTTAGAGAGACTGAATCTTCAAACAAAGCGTTTCAAACACTGAGAGAAAAGAGCGGATGCTGCAATGATTATTATGAGAATATTAAAGTGTTTTTTGACCTAGGATGCATGTAAAGCTATTGTAGGAGACTCTAAAAGAAAATCAGGAACCTTTAATAGTTAATATTGTTTATGGTCTTTGTCTTTCTGAAGCGCACAATGATGGCAGAACTTCTGCAAGCTATCAGATTCATTCATTTCTCACAGCAGATCTTCATCCTCCAAGCCGAACACCAAAGCTCTGATTAAAAGAGTAAAATGGTTACTTAATAAGAGCTGTACATTTATAAAGCAGGTGCTGGATGAATGTTACTAGAACATTCAGAGAACATTCAATAGTAACATTTCCAAAATGTAATGTTCCCTTAACGTTCATTTAACCAAGAAAAAAAAAAGTTTTAAAAAAATTGACCTTTTGAATGTTCATTATAACATTTTCTTAACTGGTTAGAAAACGTTTTTCGAACATTTGTTGTTGGCTGTGATGGTACAGATATATTGTATATTCCTGAATGAGACGAATCAGAATGCGAATGTTATTGGAGAGCTGCAGATCGAGCGCCACTAAACATCAGCACAGCGAGAAGAAGCTTGTAAAACACACACTGTAGAACAGCCGTAATGACTCCATCAGGTGAAGCTCTGCCTGCAGGGTGTGTGTGTGTGTGTGTGTGTGTGTTTAGGCCTGTTTCTGCTGAATAAAAGCAGAGCAGATTCAGGCTACAGCGGTAAAGCCCACCATTCATCATCTTTCATCGACAAGCAGCGAAGAGAGAGTTCAGCTCCATGAATAATGGAGAGCGTGTGGTCCGGTCCCACGGCTCGCAGAATTACTTTCACTTTGCAGCATTTAATCAATGGCTTCTCCGCTATTTCTTTATTATTACATTTTTTTTTCAGCATCTCGTTCTCTCTCTCGCTCACCATGTGGTCGACGACACATTGCTGAAAGAGCATTAGACACATCCCGGTGGGATATCTCCAAACTTTCCTTGTACCTTTCCCTATAAAGCATTTCTTTTTCGTCCGTTCCATTTGGACTCGTTTAAATTGCGAGGAGAAATTGAAAACGGTGCCGTCTAAACAGCTTACTGTAATCCATTCCCCACTTACTTTCTGCAGAGATAACTACGACACCGAAGCTATTATAGGCTTCAGAATACAAGAACTTGTTCCTTTTTTAAATTGTTGTAGGTTATTCTTGGTAAACATATGTGGCATTTCACTAATAGTCAACAAGACTTTGTTCCCTGTTTGAGATTGTGTTGAGAAGATGGAAGAGATGAAGCAAAATAGATGCCAATTTCTCCACCAGCACAAGCAAATTCACTTCACAGTTAAGACTAAAACATCTCCATGACAACTCCTGAAGACCTTATACAATACAGCATGTTCCCACTTTGTTTGCAATCGTTAGTTCTAGTGAGTTCAGGAGATTCTGTGCGGAGAATCCAGAGCCCGAGGAAAGGGTTAGTCGGATCACATCTCTGTTTTAGACTTGAAACTCAAAAAGCCCACGAGATAAACTGAGACCCAGTCCAGCGCTGTGTAAAGAGTAAAGCGCTCATATTCAGCATAGACTGGGTCACAAGCGTACAAGTGGGTTTTCAATGCAACTTCCTAAAAATGATTTGTGTCTTTGTTCAAACAGGCAGCAGAAATCAATTCTTTTTCTTTCTTTTTTTTTTTTTGCATTTCAGAATCAAAAAAACTTTCAAAAGTTTGGGCCGTAAAAGTTTTAGTCGGAAGTCTCAACAAAGCTGCATTCATTTAATCACTAATACAGTAAAAATTTAATATAAAAAGAATTATTATTCTAATGTAAATCAGCTGTTTTCTATGTGAATATATTGTAAAGTGTAATTTATTCCTGAATTTTCAGCATCATTACTCCAGTCTTCAGTGTCACATGATCCTTCAGAAATCACTATAATATGATGATTTGATGCTCAAGAAACATTTATGATTATTATCAGTGTTGAACACAGTTCATATTTGTGTGGAAACGGTCATACATTTTATTTTTTAGGATTCTTTGATGAAAAGAAAGTTCAAAAGAACAGAATTTATTTGATATAGAATTTGTGTTAACTTTATAAATGTCTTTACAGTCATTTTTGTTCAATTTCATGCATCCTTGCCAAATAATT
>NW_027508781.1:432500-445000 GCF_051911475.1 Siphateles boraxobius
TTTAATTACAACTGTGAAGCACTTTGCTATTAAATGTACTATATAAATAAATAAATAAATGTTGAAGTTTAGTGTGTATTGTTGCCAAATCTCCAGTTCTTCTCTATATCAGTGTCAGTGTTTCTGAACTCCTGAAACGCCTCCATTGTATCTTGAGTTTCTTCCGGGAACGAACACGTCACAATATTCCTCATTATAATAATTCATACGCAGAATAAAGGGGCGGGGCCTGGTTGAGTTAGTTAGTAGTGTGTTAAACTGGTGGTTATGGTAAGGGGCGGGACATTTCCCAAACACACTCGACCAATCACAACACACAGCTCCAGCCGACCAATCAGAGCACAGTGTGCTTTTCAGGAGGAGGGGCTTCATAGAGACAGGAAGTAAACAGAGCGTTACTGACAGACTGGGAAGAGAGGAGCCGCAACAATGGAGAATATGAGGAAAATAATCAACATTCAAGCAGAAAAACCTAAATAATATGAAGACAATCACAAAATATCTTGTTCATGACAGGTGCAGTTTTATTAAATCTGGCTCATACCGTACTGTACTATATAATGCTATTGAGTAACCCAAAAATGTGTTTATATGTTTAAAAATATATTATTATACCCTACCATTCAAACGTTTGGGGGTTGGTAAAATATTTTTTGTTTTTTAAAGAAGTCTCTCATGATCATCTAGGGATGCCTTTATTTCATCAAAAATACTATAAAAATAGTGAAATATTATTATAATGTATGGTTTATTTGTTAGGTCTATGTGAATATATAGTAAAGTGTAATTTATTCCTGAATTTTCAGCATCATTACTCCAGTCTTCAGTGCCACATGATCCTTCAGAAATCACTATAATATGATGATTTGTGCATTTTTAAAATGTATTTTTTATATATTTGTCATCCTCTAAATTGATGCTGTTTAATGCATTATTTTGTTGAATATTATTTAAATTGAACACTAGGCTGTTTAGTGTAAGGCTTGAGAGACCAAATTATGAATGAATTATGTCATTTATTGTTTCCAGGGTAATAATGGTACACATTTGTTTTTGTGAGTTTTGTAGCCAGTTGAAATTGATTTTTATTTAAATAACCTAACTTGAGGAATATTCTCTACAGATAAAAGGTGTGACAACTAGCCCCGGTGTGAGTTATCAGTTAAAATGCTGGATGTTACACTTGCACATGTCTGTCATTATAATATATATATATATATGTAATATTTATCTCATGCTTTAATTTCCCGTAGCTTTCATCATCGCTGTGTCTACAGCTCGTTGACTTCGCTCGACAGATCCGTCAGAAGGTGTGTGACAGTTTCTGATGGAAGCCATGCTGGCTCTAATGGCTGTAATTACAGCACCGGTGACATGGAAACACAATCCCTCTTCCTCTACATTTACAGCAATTAGTGCCAGCATTCATCAGGAGCAGCGGGGGGGTTCACTGCATGTGCGTACGGGAACACACACACACACACACACACACACTGTTCCTGTGTAGGCGGCAGAGGTCAGAGTTCAGAAGAGTTTCGGCAGGAGAACAGATTGACGAACTAATGAAGTTCTGTTTATGTGCTCGTTCTGACAATCGAGGGTTATCTCAGTCCCTTCAACTTTTATATCATGATCGTTCCCTAATCATCTGAAAATCCTGGTGAAAATCCAGATTTTAATATTGTTTATATGTCTATGTGGTGTTTTTAATACGCTTTAAGACAAATCATGTGTAATTTCATAAGTCGACAGCATTGCTGAGTATTTTCTCCTTAAAACTGCAGTGAACCAAAGACAGTCTCAAAAACACGCTTTGAAATCGCTGGTGTTTCTGACGTCACAAACTACCTTGTAACTAGGGGTGTAACGATTCGTTTTAACAACGATTCGATTCGTATCACGATACGTGGTTGTCGATACGATTCAAGGACGATATTGGTTCATTTAGAACGATACGATCCGAAACGATTCAGTGACTTGAAATCGATTCAGTAACTTTTTAGCCAAAAATGCAACCAGTGTGACTGAAATAAATACCTGGATACTGGACAGTGCAGGTAAAGTTTCCTAGATTCCTGTTGTTTCTTGTAAGGGAATCAGGTATCAATTAATTATGGATATAAACAAACAAGACAACACTTTTGTACTTTACTTGACCTTTGCATATTCTACAAACAGCGAGCGACTTATTTAAAACATCGCCGTCTTTGCAAAATCCAAAGTGTTTCCACACACTGGACCGCAATGGAGGCTTGATGATTTCTCGCTCGTCGGCATCTCCTCTGTATTCCGCCATGCTATGGTTTGACTTTGCGCCGCTGCTGGCGCGTGGCGATGACGTCACATATAGGCAGACTAAATCGAGTAATGTTTAACGCCTTTATCATTAAAAGTGCTAAGAAAAAACGTCCATATAAAGTCTGACGTGCTTAAATCTAATACGTTATTTCCTAGTATCGATACAATCGATTGATTACCTTTTAAAACGATATTAGATCGATATATGTCGTACGGAATGCCAATTTGCCGAGCACAGATCGATGTAGTTGGATCATAGGAATATAAATCGATACATCGATGCATCGATTAATCGTTACACCCCTACTTGTAACCAATCAGATCAACATGTGATCGTCAACGAGTGGATCTCTGAGCGAGTGAGTGAGTGGAGGCGGGGCTCATTTGCATATTCATATAACCGCGCATACTAAATAATCTAAACGATCTACTAAACGATCTACTTTTTAAGCGAAAAGAGGTTGTGATCTTTTATCTCTTTGTAATAATGCTAAAATACAGCACTGACTGACACTGGATGGCTGTGTTGAATTATATCACGTGTCTTTGAAAAACATCAGCGATAAATACAATTTTTGTTTCTGTTTCGAATTTGGCTTCCAATGATTATGAAAACATTATAATCAAGATAAAATGATCGTTGTGCCAAATGCAGTTCCTTTAACCCTCTGTGGCTCTTAAAAAAAACTTTAAAAAAACAACTTTTTTCGACTTTTTTACTTCAACTCAACTCAACTTTATTTATAGAGCACTTTCAAAATCACAAGTGGAACCAAAGTGCTCTACAGAAGGTATAAACGAAAAAAGTAAAAACAAAGACATAAAAACAATGCAAACATATGACATAAAAACTTACAAAGCATTGTCAAATGCTAAAGAGAACAAGTAAGTTTTAAGCGCACTCTGAAAAGCACCCAATGAAGGACAAGTTTTTACAGACAGAGGAAGGTCATTCCAGAGCCTAGGAGCTGCAACAGAGAATGCCCGATCACCTTTACATTTCAAACGGGATCGCGGAACCATGAGAAGCAATTGATCATTAGAGCGCAGAGATCTACTTGATTGACAGCGGCTGATTAAATCAGTAACATACTCAGATGCTAGGCCATGCAGAGACTTAAAAACGTACAACAAAGCTTTGTATTGGATCCTGTATCGTATGGGTAACCAATGTAATTTAATTAAAACCGGAGTAATGTGCTCCCTCTTCTTAGTGCCCGTTAAAAGTGTGGCAGCTGAGTTCTGAACGAGCTGCAAGCGGAAGAGAGAAGCCTGACTCACACCCAGATACAATACATTACAATAATCCAAACGGGATGACACAAAGGCATGAACAACCTTCTCCATACCGTCAAAAGAAAAGATAGATTTCAATTTAGAAATTGTTCTAAGATGGAAAAAACTATTCTTAACGACAGAATTGATTTGCTTTGAAATTTAAGCTCAGAGTCAAAAATGACACAAAGGTTCCTCACGCTAGACAATTTTTTCCCAGGAAACAACCCCAGGCAGTCATCGTCCACACAGCCCTTATTTCCAAATAAAATCATCTCGGTCTTATCCTCATTTAATTGGAGAAAGTTATTCGCAAGCCAACACTTAACTTCGGCCAAACATGCACGGAGAGACTGAATGGCACATTTATGCCCATGTTTCAGTGGTAAGTAAATTTATTTTTTACTTACTGAAGTCTTTACTTCATCAGAATGGTACAACATTTTGTAAAGGTTTTGACACTTGCTGTGAGAACACACAAAAAATCATGGACATGATAGGAATGGGTTAAATGGTCCTGAAAAAAATAGTCACACTTGTATTGTTTGCGGCCAAAAATGAGCGCAATTTGAAACGAATTTGAAGGGAATTTTATCTAGTGGAAACGTTTGGTACTGCAGCTACACACACACGCGCACACACACACACACACACACACGAGCCCGTTCTCATCCTTTGGCGGCATATGTGACGCCATATGACAAAACGGCGAAATACTACGCACATGGCACCCTTTAGCGTGAATATAACACGCAAACCCAAGGCGTCATAAAGTTGACTGGCATCCTTTAGCGTGAATATGAGATGCAGACCCTACCCCGCACCAAAACCTACCCATCACAGTGCGTGTTATATTGACGATAAAGGGTGCCATGTGCGTAGTATTTCGCCGTTTTGTCATATGGCGTCACATATGACGCCAAAGGATGAGAATGCGTTGCACACACACACACATTCTCTCACTGAACGCTCATTTACTGAGATATAAAGCTCAAATTTGGAACACAAGTTGTTTAGATTTATGGCTTTGATTTTCTTGCAGTTTTAGAGTGAAACGTATGATTTTGAAAATATATATTACATATAAAAATTGAGAATAGTATTTGTGTGCATTTTTCAACAAAAAAAAAAAATTCTAAAACTTTTTCAAAACTTTTTTCACTTCAGCAATAATCTGCCAAGTGTCGTCTTTAAAAAAGAAATCAAACTGTTATAAGATTGTGATATGAAATTTTGGGAAGATCTCTTGCATTTTTTCCTCTTATATATGTAAAGCTGCTGTGAAACAATCTGAATTGTAAGAAGCGCTATAGAAATAAAGGTGACTTGACTTGACACACACTTCAACTCTTGTGATGGAAAAGACACTGAAAAAAGCTTGAGAGCTTCTCTTCATATACAGTAAAATCCTGTCTTGAACCTCTTCAGACAGTCTGAAGCGGTCTCTCTCTCTCTCTCTCTCTCTCTCTCTCCCTCTCTCTCTCTCTCTCTCTCTCTCTCTCTCTCCCTTTCATGCTTTAATGCCATCTGAGGATACTAGGGAACAAGGCAAGCGCACATTAAAGGACAGTGTGAGCGCCGAAACTCAAGAGGATCTCGTACTGAATCTTAAACTCGCTCTCCTCTCTCACGCTGGCCGCTCTGGGATATCCCAGCATGCCTTTCACCTTACCTCGAACCCACTGCCACAAACAGAGGAGAAACACAATGGTGTAAGGTAACAATAGCTTTGAAATGAGCAGCTTAAGGGCTTAGAAACACAAATTTTCTCCCTATAAAACCGCAGGACTCCAGACTCCAGTCCCTGAACGAACGGGATTGTTGACTTGTTTATTTACTAACTGGCCCTTTGCTGCATGCATTCATCACCCACAAGAGAACAGAGAAACTCACAGAGATCAGACGCCGAAACGCCCCACAAATAAACCGTTTACCTCTACGTTCCTTCACACACTTCCCACTCTGCTTTATTGTCTGATTGCTGAGGGGAAACTCAGAGGACAGGGACGAAAACAAGCACGAGTTTCTGCAAAATACAGCGAATGCTCTTAAAGGATTAGAAGACGAGTCTAAGATGTGCAGGTTCATGGAGAAGTCAAGAGACAAAAGAGAAACCCAACGCCTCTATTTATACAAGCGGATGCTTCTCTTTCAGAGAGGGTTTAAGAGGGCTTTTCTCTTTCGTCTGTTCTTCCTCTCTTTTTCAAGAAGAATATGCCTCGTATCCTCAGCGTTTCCCTCCAGAGAGCTCGACTGGAGCATTCCTGCAAAACTTTGCGGTTTAAGGACGAAACGAGACGAGGTGAGGTGAGACAAGATGAGACGAGACGAGACGAGACTGAGACTGAGGCGACGCAATGAGAGACGAGACTGAGGCGAGACGATGCGAGGCGAGATGAGACTGAGACTGAGGCGATGCGAGACGAGACGAGACTGAGACGATACGAGACGAGACGAGACAAGACTGAGAATAAGGCGAGACGAGACGAGACTGAGACTGAGACTGAGGCGAGGCGATGCGAGACGAGACTGAGACTGAGGCGAGACGAGATGAGACTGAGGCGAGGCGATGCGAGATGAGACTAAGGCGATGGGAGATGAGACAAGACTGAGACTAAGGCGAAACGAGACTGAGGCGAAGCGATGCGAGATGAGACTGAGACTGAGGCGAGACGAGACTGAGGCGAGACGAGACGAGACGAGACGAGACTGAGACTGAGACTGAGGCGAGACGAGACGAGACTGAGACTGAGGCGAGGCGATGCGAGAGGCGATGCGATGCTGAGGCAAGGCGAGGCGATACTGAGACTGAGACTGAGACTGAGACTGAGGCGAGACTAAGACTGAGGCGCAGGACCGGCGATTGCTATAGGCGAACTATTGCCTAGGGCAACAAATGTGTTGGGGGCGCGAGCGCGCCGCCCTCTAGTGTCGCCCTTGGCCTACTTCCCATTAATCACAGAATTAGAATGACTAGCGAAACAAAAACATGTTTATTAAACATGATCATCCTAAGGCGCCCTCTCAGCCACAAGTTTAATTACTTGTCAACCTGATTATTAGATTGAATTGATGATTATTGTTGATCATTTCCTAACGGGGTGGGGAGTTAGCTTACGTTAGGCAAGTGCTCAGCTGCTGGCGCGTTGATCGAAACCCTCTGGTGCACAGGGACGAAAACGGAGAAAGCAACAATATAAAAAGAAAGCCCAGTATAGAGGTAAGTCTTCTCATCTCAGCCATTAAAGTGTCAAACGAAATAAATTTACTCAGTATTGTGCACAGGCATGCTGGCCATCGGGACTACTGGGAGATTCCCGGTGGGCCGACGAGCTTTTTGGGCCGATGCATCTCATACTTTTATTATTATTATTATTTGTTGTCTTAGTGGCCCAAAAAACTCGTACATCGGCCCATTGGTTTTGTTTTGTTTAATTGGTGGCGCTGGGTTACTTCCAAGTAACAAAACTAATTATGAAAAGTTCCTTTATTTAATAACAGCCTATGGCTATTACTGTCATGGGATTAATATTATAACTATTATGTAGTAGTGTAATGTAGACAGACACTGTAACTAAAAGAGGTTTGAATTTTTCTTTGTTCAAATGTGCACACTGAATATGTGTTGGAGCTTTTAATTTTGAACTCTCAAAGTGCACCAGATTGATGAATTTAACATTAAAATGCACAAGATTCTCTAACGCCCGAAACCCCCTTACCCTTGTAGCAGCCTAATAGATTAGTAATAATAGCAGTGGTGGTAGTAATTGTATATGAAAGTGGTGGTAGTAATTATATACTACAAGTTACATGGCCAGACAAAATGTATTTGAACAATGCAACTATGTATGATAGAAATATCATTGAACGTTCTTTGTAGCATTTGTATGAACAATTTATTACAGTTGATCCTTCAAGTCATAATCTGCTTGTTGAAGTTTTGGAGTGACTATAAGAGCATTTTTGTTTAGTTTAATAAATACTTAGCATTTGTAAGTATTTTTAGGGGGGGGGGGGGGGGCAAAACTCAATCGCCTAGGGCAACCAAAGGGCTAGAGCCGGCCCTGCTGAGGCGAGACGAGGCGAGACGAGACCGAGACCGAGACTGAGACTGAGACTGAGACTGAGGCGAGGCAAAACTGAGACTGAGACTGAGGCGAGACCGAGACCGAGACCGAGACCGAGACCGAGGCAAGACTGAGACTGAGACTGAGGCTGGGGCGAGCCGAGACCGAGGCGAGACTGAGACTGAGACTGAGACTGAGACCGAGGCGAGACTGAGACTGAGACTGAGGCTGGGGCGAGCCGAGACCGAGGCGAGACTGAGACTGAGACTGAGACTGAGACTGAGACCGAGGCGAGACTGAGACTGAGACTGAGGCTGAGGCTGGGGCGAGCCGAGAGCGAGGCGAGGCGAGGCGAGACTGAGACTGAGACTGAGACTGAGACCGAGGCGAGACTGAGACTGAGACTGAGGCTGGGGCGAGCCGAGACCGAGGCGAGGCGAGGCGAGGCGAGGCGAGGCGAGACTGAGACTGAGGCGAGACTGAGACTGAGACTGAGACTGAGACTGGGGCGAGCCGAGACCGAGGCGAGGCGAGGCGAGGCGAGGCGAGGCGAGACTGAGACTGAGGCGAGACTGAGACTGAGACTGAGACTCTGGACTGATGGAGATAAAACACAAGCAATGTACCACTTTTCATGAAAAAGCCTAAAAAAATTTTTTTATAAAGAGGGCTTTAAAGGGCTGATTTCATATACTTTTATATCATTTCATTTATAATTTTTTTATTTAACTTTCTTTCTCTTTAATTTTTTTTGTGGCAGAAGCACTCAAAAATCATTTATTTAACAGTTTAATTACCCTTTTGTTGTTTAAAACCTGTATGACTGACTTTCTCCAGCAAAACACCAAAGAAAATGTTCTAAAAGTCATCAAGGTCAAGACACAACATGCATTGACTTTTACTGTGTGTGGAAAAACCCCAGACATTATAATTTAATATAATAAATTATAATATAATATAATATAATATAATATGATATAGTGTGTGTGTGTGTGTGTGCGTGTGTGTGAGTGTGTGTGTGCGTGTGTGTGTGTGTGTGAGTGAGTGAGTGAGTGTGTGTGTGTGTGTGTGTGTGTGTGTGTGCGTGTGTGTGTGCTTGCGTGTGCGTGTGTGTGTGTGTGTGTGTGTGTGTGTGTGCATGTGTGCTTGCGTGTGTGTATGTGCAGTAAAATCCTGGCGGCTTGTGTGTCTGTGTGTGTGTGTGTGTGTGTGTGTGTGTGTGTGTGTGTGTGTGTGTGTGTGTGTGTGCGTGTGCGTGTGTGTGTCTGTGTCTGTGTGTGTGTGTGTGTGTGTGTGTGTGTGTGCGTGTGCGTGTGCGCGTGTGTGTGTGTGTGCGTGTGTGTGTGTGTGTGTGTGTGTGTGTGTGTGCGTGTGTGTTTGTGTGTGTGTGTGTGTGGTCCTGTGCCAGGTGTTAGTGTGATTAAAGCCTGACACAGCACTAGGGCTATTTCAGGAAACTCCAGATTGAATTAAATCCGGGATTAATCGAATGAGAAATTGTATAACTCTCCTGAGCAACACAAAGTCAAAAAATCAAATTATTTTGTCTTTCTTTGTCTTGCTTCTTGGACCCTGATTCAATCTGGTGTCTGATAAACGTCCTTATCTTGAGCGGGGTGAAGGGTCGGGATGGTAGACGTGTAGAGTTTGGATGTAAACGGTGTGTGAGAATCAGTTGCTGTTCGACGTCACACTCAATTAAACCGGGGGAAGAGAGAGAGGGAGGGAGATAGAGATAGAGAGAGTGTGTGTGTGTGTGTGTGTGTGTGTGTGTGTGTGTGTGTGTGTGTGTGAGAGAGAGAGAGAGAGAGAGAGGTGTGGGGTGTGTGTATGTGTGTGTGTGTGTGTGTGTGTGTGTGTGTGTGTGTGTGTGTGTGTGTGTGTGTGTGTGTGTGTGTGTGTGTGTGTGTGTGTGTGTGTGTGTGTGTGTGTGTGTGACTTGTGAGGACACAAATATGTACAATGACATGGGTATTACACTGGTATTACAACTTGAACGTGATTTATGGGGACATTTCACGAGTCGTCATATTTCAAATGGCTTTAAAAACATACTAAGCAGTGTTATATAAAAAATATGTGTGTGTGTGTGTGTGTGTGTGTGTGTGTGTGTGTGTGTGTGTGTGTGTGTGTGTGTGTGATGGGTAGGTTTAGGGATAGGGGCAGTGTGTGTGAGTGTGTGTGTGTTTGTGTGTGTGTGTGTGTGTGTGATGGGCAGGTTTAGGGGCAGTGTGTGTGTGTGTGTGTGTGTGTGTGTGTGTGTGTGTGTGTGTGTGTGTGTGTGTGTGTGTGTGTGTGTGTGTGTGTGTGTGTGTGTGTGTGTGTGTGTGTGTGTGTGTGTGTGTGTGTGTGTGTGTGTGTGTGTGATTGGCAGGTTTAGGGGCAGTGTGTGTGTGTGTGTGTGTGTGTGTGTGTGTGTGTGTCCTCCGATGACACTGTTTGTGAGTCTCGCAGGACGGGGTGGAGCTCTAGTGTGTCTCATTCGCAACGCAAAACTAAAACTGACATTAGTGCTTCTACATCTTCACTCACACAAAGCCTTCAGAGAGTCAGTGACTGTGTGTTCAGTGTGTTGTTACTCACAGCATGTGTTCTTGTGTTCTTGCGTTCAGTGTTGCGTGTGTAAGCATGACAAGTGTGTCTCAAAAATGAGTTTGGTGAACAATCTACAATCTACAACATCTACTACCAGACTGGAGATTAAATGGATTGTGCAACAATCTATAATTGTTGAGACCCATTCGGCATGCTTATTTTAATATTTTATAATAATATTAATATGAATAATAATATAAATGTATTTATCAAAATTAAATTGGTAAAAAATGGGATTTAAAATGCATGAAAAAATGACAGGTTTGCTGTGGTTTTGGTTGCATTATTATTTATTATTATTAAAAAATTGAAACAAGCAAGCAACGTGCGTCTCGTCAATTGTAGCTTTTTGTGCATTTCATTTAAAACTACAGGACAGGAAATTAAGGCTGCAGGTTTTATGGAAAAAAACCTAATTGCAATATTTCTGATAGAAATTGTGATTTAAAAGGCTTTAAAAAAAGAAGTATCACTGTTGTAATTTTCACTGTAAAATAAATAGTTATTTTTTACAGTTGAACTATCAAGTTTGTCAAACTACAATTTGTATTCTGTGCAAATACAGTTCTTCAAAACGATATGTTGCACAGAAAAAAAGAGAGTTATACAGTTTTGAAAGTGATTCCCAGAATTCCCATTTTTGGCTGAACTCTTCCTTTAACTCCTGATTATCTCTGGTATGTAACAGCAGATGTCACACAGTGAAAAAAAATCCATTAAATTTACAGTAAAACACGGCAGCTGTGTTTGCCAGAAATTTACCGTAAAAAATATGGTAGCAACATTTGAGGTTTTACAGACTTAAATAATAATTTATAGTAAAAAAAACATATCTCATTATCTGATATCATGTTAATTTACTTAATTATTGAAGTGCTAATGTCTGTTTTGTACAATTGTAACACAATAAAGTTAATATTAATATATGGAAGCTGCACAGTGTCATTCACACAAACACTAAACACCATCATGGTAACAGACGAAATTAAAAAATGCAATAAGAATTAATTCAACAACATGAAATGTAACATAAAACCCTAATGTACATAACTGATTAGAAAAAACTACGAAGAAACAGTAATTTCAACAAAAATACATCAAATGTGAAGTGTCACGCAGGGAATTGTGGGAATGTTTAACGTTAAATTTAAAACTGTATTTTACTGTAAAATTGCATATACGGTTAGATCTATCACAGTTATTAACCGTATAAAGTGCTGAAACTTTTTTAATTAACAGTAATTAACAGTTTTTCACTGTAGTTCTTTCACTTTACGGTCTTTTACCGTTAAAATCAGGATATTTTTTGTAACGTGAGCAGCGTATATAAGAAACATGTCAGCATCAGTATCATGTCGTAGCGTCTTTAGGAAGTATTTGTGATCAGTGTGTGTGAGACGCGAGTGGAGAACTGAGCAGTGCTAAAAGACTTTCATTAGTCCCACTTTCCCATGAGGAGGGTTTGGGATAATTACCAATTAGAGCAGCCGTCAGAGTGTGTGTGTGTGTGTGTGTGTGTGTGTGGGAGTCTGGTTACAGACGTATAGGTCTGTGTGTTAAATATGGAAAAGACTTTAATCTAATGCTTGAGTCGCTCTCTGCAATTGCTTGTCAGTTTTGTCAGCTAATTATAAAGCCTCATTGAGAGCTGGTTTGTGCTCCTATAACTCTCTGTTCCTGCAGCTCAATCCCACTCCTGTCCCGGAGGAAGACTTTTATCCGCTCAGCACATCGTGTTTTCTTCTTGGAGAAGTGTGTGTGTAAAGGGAGTGTGTTCTCGGTCCCTCAACACCCTGTTGCTCTTCTGATTATTGAACACATGCGGTTTCTCTGATCGACATATGTGCATTTTAAGATGTTCTGAAGGCCAAAACAAATGAAACAACAATAGCTTTAAAACATGTCATGGGCAGTAGATTATGTGTCTTTCTTCATCTCCATCACTCTCTTTTTCTCTTTGTTTTTCTCTTGCTCTGTCTCTTCTCCTGAAGCTGAGCTTTGACTGATTTCGGCTTTTCTGTCAGTGAAGAAAGTAACCAAGGTCAACACCTGATAGATTGTTTTATTAATCATTCTCTTATACATGTTAATTTACTGAAGGCTACCAGGAAATCTAGGTAAAGTTGATTAAATTCATTATTATTCATTATTGATATTGTGCCTAATATGAACAAAATAGCGTTGTTAATGTTTCTTGTTCCCACACAATGACAGTAAACTATTACATTACATGAATCACGTTACATTGGCCTATTTTCAATTGAA
>NW_027508781.1:457500-497500 GCF_051911475.1 Siphateles boraxobius
ATCTTTGTTGGTGGGTAAAGCGTATTCGACAACAGGTCAGGCCGCGGCATGTTTACATACTATGTCGATTCTCCAAGCATACCAGGCTGACCTGCTGAGGGAAATGGGCGATTGTGGGGATGTTAGTGCTGATGTAATTTGAGAATTGCGTCGCACGACAGATCTATCTCTCCAGGCCACCAAGGAGACGGCCAAATCTGTGGGCCGTTCTATGGCAGCCATGGTGGCCACGGAACGTCATTTGTGGTTGAATCTATCAGAGATTAAGGATAAAGATAGGTCTGTTCTTCTGGACGCACCGCTTTCACCTACAAGTCTGTTCGGCGACGCTATAAATTGTGTTGTCGATAGGTTTCAAGAAAACAAGAAACAAGCGGCTGCATTTCAGAGGTTTCTACCTCGCCGGTCCAGTGTCCCGAGGCTGCTCGCAACATAAAGCCTGAGCAGTCTCGTCCATCTGCGAGCTCCGTATATAGAAGTCAGCAATTGCCGCTCGGGCGCCTCCTCAATCCGGGGTTCCTGAGTGGCGGTCGCAGTCCAAGTCTGTTAGAGGTAGACAGGATCTGAGGACTGTCATCACTAAGAGAGCTTGGTCTAAGAAGAAGTCCTGACACCAAGGCTATCAGGCTTCTGAGGGTGGTTCCCTCCTTGGCTCCCTCTGGGGGGCGATTCTCCGAGGAGGGTCGCAGCGTTGCAACTTTGGTTGTTCCCTGCCGGTTCGCCGCTTCAGGGCGCCGAGGTGTCAGCGTCCCCGTGCAATCCTCTGAGGAGGGTTGTAGAACGGTCAGTTCGGTTGTTCCCTGCGCGGTTCGCCGTTTCAGGGCACCGAGATGTTTGTTCAATCAAATCCAGAGGCCAGTTTCGAGGGACTGGTTCCCCTTATCGGAATTTCTGGCAGTGGGGAAACTTCTGCCAAACATTTCTACATGGGTCCTGCACATAATAGAAAACGGTTACAGAATTCAGTTCGGTTCTCGTCCGCCCAGATTTCAGGGGGTCCTCTCTACGGTAGTGGACTCACAGCAGGCTCTGGTTATGGAGCAAGAAGTACAGACACTTCTTCGAAAAGGAGCTATAGAAAGGGTCTCTCCTCCCAGCAGAGAGTCAGGGTTTTACAGCCATTACTTCATTGTTCCAAAGAACGATGGAGGGTTGCGTCCTATTCTAGATCTGTGCCATCTAAACAGCAGAGTTCAGAAACTCAAGTTCAGAATGCTTTCACTCAAACAGATTGTATCACAGATTCAGTCCGAGGACTGGTTTGTCACAATAGACTTGAAGGACATGTACTTCCATGTATCTATCCATCCTCATCACAGGAGGTTCCTGAGGTTCGCTTTCGGGGGCGAAGCTTACCACTATCGGGTTCTTCCATTTGGCCTAGGTTTATCACCCCGCACCTTTACAAAATGCGTGGATGCAGCTCTGGCTCCTTTGAGACTCCAGGGCATTCGCGTATTAAATTACATCGACGATTGGTTGATTTTAGCTCAGTCAGAGCAGTTGACAGTTCGGCATCGAGATGTCGTTCTGTCCCAGATAAAGAGTTTGGGGTTGCGGCTCAACGCCAAGAAGAGTGTGCTCCTCCCTGCTCAGAGGACCACTTTTCTAGGTGTAATTTGGGATTCGACCACAATGCAGGCACGTCTGTCTCCTGCACGTATTTCTGCGATTCTCATAGCCGCAAGGAATGTGAAACTAGGCCAGTCACTAAACTGTAAAACAGTTTCAGAGACTGTTGGGTCTCATGGCATCTGAGTCCAACGTAATTATTTTTGGCCTTCTGTACATGAGACCCCTGCAGTAGTGGCTCAGGACCAAGGGGTTTTCTCCGAGGGGAAATCCGTTCCGCAGGATCAAGGTCACGCGGCTATGCCTTCGTGCCTTGGTCATGTGGAAGAAACCTTGGTTCCTCGCCCAGGGCCCAGTGCTGGGGGCTTTTTGTCGACGCGTCACGCTTTCGACAGATGCTTCCCTCACGGGATGGGGAGCGGTCATGAGTGGCCGCTTGGCGCAAGGTCTTTGGCAGGACCATCAATGTTCCTTGCACATAAATCGTTTGGAGATGATGGCGGTATTTCGAGCGCTCAAATATTTCCTGCCAGACCTGAGAGGCCATCATGTGTTGGTCCGCACAGACAACACATCGGTGGTCTCTTATATCAACCATCAGGGGGGTCTGAGGTCACGTCACCTTTGCAAACAGGCCCATCAGATCCTCCTATGGGCCCAGGGGAGATTGCTGTCACTCAGGGCAGTATATAATCCGGGGCATCAGAATGTGGGAGCTGATATTCTGTCGAAGCAGGGGCTGAGGCCTTTGGGAGAAGTTTGGTCAGGCTCAAGTAGACCTTTTCGCATCATTAGATTCAACCCATTGTCCCATGTGGTTTTCCCTCACGCACCCAGCTCCTCTCGGACTGGATGCTATGGTGCAGGTGTGGCCGAGGCTGCACCTGTATGCTTTTCCCCCGATATCGATGCTTCTTGGGCTTCTGGAGACGGTTCGCCAGGAAGGGGCTCGTCTGCTACTAGTAGCCCCTTACTGGCCGACCCGAGTTTGGTTCATGGACTTAGTGTCTCTTCTGGACGGCTCTCCCATGGAGATTCCACTCAGGAGGGACCTGCTGTCCCAGGCAGGGGGCACGATATTTCATCCTCGGCCGGAGTTGTGGAAACTGTGGGCCTGGCCTCTGAAGGGGCCCGGCTCAGGGAATCCGGTCTCTCGACTGAGGTCGTGGAGACCATTCTCCAATCCAGAGCTCCTTCCAACAGAAGACTTTATGCATTAAAATGGAAATTATTCTCCACTTGGTGTGTTGAACGTCACTTAGATCCTGTTAACTGCCCTGTTGGTTCAGTTCTTGATTTCCTGCAGGACCGTTTCTCTGCCAGATTATCTCCTTCCACCTTGAAGGTTTACGTGGCGGCTATATCTGCCTACCACACCCCTCTGGGGAGTTCTTCTATTGGGAGATATCCTTTAATCACTCGTTTTCTCCATGGTACACTGAGGTTGAGACCTGCACTGCACTCTAGAGCACCGGCTTGGGACTTGGCCATTGTACTTGAGGGTCTGGCTTTGGCTCCCTTCGAGCCCATCGAAGAGTTTTCAGAGAAATTCCTCACTCTAAAGACTTTATTTCTCCTTGCTATTTCTTCTATCAAGAGAGTTGGTGATTTACATGCCCTGTCGGTTGCTCCTTCACTTCTTGAATTTGCACCTGGTATGGTGAAAGCATTTCTCTATCCAAGACCGGGTTATATTCCTAAAGTCCCAGTTAATGTTGGGGGCCCTATAGTGCTGCAGGCCTTTTATCCTCCACCTTTTAATACCCCAGATCAGGAACAACTTAACCTGTTATGTCCAGTTCGGGCTTTAGATGCCTACGTTCACAGAGCTGCCCTGTGGCGTAAATCTGAGCAATCATTTGTCTGCTTTGGGTCACTCAAGAGAGGATGCCCTGCATCTAAACAGGTGATGAGCAAATGGATAGTTGAGGCTCATTGGCTTATGAAGCGGCCGGACAGCCTTCTCCTATGGCTGTACGGACCCATTCTACTCGGAGTATGGCGGCCTCTATGGCCTTAATTTCGGGTGTGTCCCTTCTTGACGTTTGTAATGCGGCAGGATGGTCCTCTCCGCATACATTTGTCAGGTTTTATGACCTTGACCTCTCTCTCTCTCTCTCTCTCTGCATTTCAATTTATGCATGAGTGAAGTTTTGTAAATGAATTGTAAATGAAAGGAAAGAAAAAAGGAAAATCTTTATTTTTGTATTATTTTTTTAGAAACGAGTGTTTGCGTTTCTAAGATGCTATTTCACGTCTTGAGACTGTTTATTAAATCCATTGCGCTCCTTCTAGTTGCTTTTTTAGCTTTGTACTAAAAAATTTAAATCTTTAATGTTTTTGCAAATAAAGTGATCTTAAAGTCAAAGTCTCTCTCTTCCTGAGTTTCTCCGTAAGGCTGCACTCACTAACTGGTTATTTCTGAGATTCTGGATGAGTGAGATTGTTCTGTTTTGTTATTGCTGGAGTATCAGAAGCACATGTAAAGGATCGGCCTGGCTTTTTCCTTAAAAGTATCTAAACATTCTTATATCAAGAACCATTTACTTGAGAAGCAAATGACTGAAGATTTAAGTCTTGTTCCCTGAAAAAAAAATCACAAATTGAACATGCTCACCAGAAACCAGCACCAGATAAAGCAGTCCTGCTAATGATCATCTACACCTGCAGAGAAACCCAGTTTTCCTTCTGAACCCCAAACTGAGTCTTTCTGAAACGCCGGGCCTTTTCCTCATTATTCCTGTTATCCGAACCGACTGATGAAGACGAACATCCCTGACTGATCACATGACTGACAGCCAACAGAACTGGTGTGTGTGTGGGTGTGTGTGTGTGTGTGTGTGTGTCTGTGTGTCTGTGTTTGTGTGTGTGTGTGTGTGTGTGTGTCTGTGTTTGTGTGCGTCTGTGTGTGTGTGTGTGTGTCTGTGTGTGTCTCTCTGTGTCTGTCTGTGTGTGTGTGTGTGTCTGTGTGTGTGTGTGTGTGTGTGTGCGTGTGTGCGTGTGTGCGTGTGTGCGCGTGTGTGTGTGTGTGTGTGTGTGTGTGTGTGTGTGTGTGTGTGTGTGTGTGTGTGTGGGGCCTGGTAAACCCTACATTATGGGGACAAAATGTCCCCATAAGGATGGCAATATCAGAAATCCTTGTTCGTGTGGGGACATTTTTTGGTCCCCATGAGGAAAACAGCTTATAAATCATACTAAGTGATGTTTTTTGCAAATGTAAAAATGCAGAAAGTTTTCTGTGATGGGTAGGTTTAGGGGTAGGGTTAGGGTACGGGAATAGAATATACAGTTTGTACAGTATAAAAATCATTATGTCTATGGAAAGTCCCCATAAAACATGGAAACACTACATGTGTGTGTGTGTGTGTGTGTGTCTGTGTGTGTCTGTGTGTGTGTGTGTGTGTGTGTGTGTGTGTGTGTGTGTGTGTGTGTGTGTGTGTGTGTGTGTGTGTGTGTGTGTGTGTGTGTGTGTGTGTGTGTGTGTGTGTGTGTCTGTGTCTGTGTGTGTGTGTGTCTGTGCCTCTCTGTGTCTCTCTGTGTCTGTCTGTGTGTGTGTGTGTGTGTGTGTGTGTGTGTGTGTGTGTGTCTGTGTGTGTGTGTCTGTGTGTGTCTGTGTGTGTGTGTGTGTGTGTGTGTGTATGTGTGTGTGTGTGTGTGTGTGTGTGTGTGTGTGTGTGTGTGTGTGTCTGTGCCTCTCTGTGTCTCTCTGTGTCTGTCTGTGTGTGTCTGTGTGTCTGTGTGTGTGTGTGTGTGTGTGTGTGTGTGTGTGTGTGTGTGTGTGTGTGTGTGTGTGTGTGTGTGTGTGTGTGTGTGTGTGTGTGTGTGTGTGTGTGTGTGTGTGTGTGTGTGTGTGTAAGGCCGGCTTTAATATTGCACTTAAAGCTTTTATAATCCGTGATATATAATATAGTGTTCATATTCTAATGCATTGTTCCCATCTGAAGCGCATCGGCCAGTGACACACACAACCGTCAAGCTCTGACTTCATTAGCATGGATTCGTGACACTCCTCATCTCCACACTCATACACACACACACACACACACGCACACACACACACACGCTAGCATGCATGCTATGTATAAATAACCAGCGTCGGGCTGAAGCCCTTGGTGTGTCGGGCGAGAGAAGCTTTAAACGGTCATGATGGAGTTGCTCATGTATGAATCCATGCTAATGTAATTCATTCTACCTGGTGATCTGCGTATGAACCACGTTCCACTAGCTAAACTCATGAATATTTCATCAAAGTCACTTCTTCAGAATCACAGATTAATACTCCAGGGGAGGACAGAGGCACGCGAGTGTGTAAGGAAAGTGGAACATGATCTCTTGTATTCCTATATATACAGAATATTGAACAGGAGCTTTTCTTGCTAGCATTTTCTATTGGAAAAACTCATACATACAATTCACTGCAGTTTCCAGCTGAAATAAACTACACTACTGATTTTTTTATTTTTTTTATTTTTTTGCAGTTTTGTCTTGTATCCAAAACAAATATTTGTCAGTGGAGTCAGAAAATTAAACATTTTTCTCACCCTATTGGCAGATATTTTTTACTCACATTTTTCAGAAAACAAGACTTAATATCTTACATCATGTTATTTCTCCAATAGATAAGAATGTTTAGATATTTGTACTGGAAAACAAGACAAAAACACTAAGCAAGAAATATTTTTTGCAGTGAATTTTTATACCTTTTTACACAAACTATCACACACTCTTAGAAATAAAGGTTTATTGATTGTTGAATTGCTGTCCCCTCCTTGAACTGCCACCTTATCGTGGTGGAGGGGTTTGAGTACCCGAACGATCCTGGAAGCTATATTGTCCGGGGCTATATGCCCCATGTAGGGTCTCCCAGGGCAAACAGGTCCTGGGTGACGGGTCAGACTAAGAGCGGTTCATAAACTCTTTATGTTACAAGAAAAAACAAGGACCGTGACGTCGCCCAGCATGGCGCCACCGGGGTACACAACCTGGAGCCAGGCCCGGGGTTGGGGCTGGCATGCGAGCGCCTGGTGGCCGGTCTTCCCCCCATGGGGCCCGGCCGGGCTCAGCCTTAAGGAGAGCCTTCGGGTCAGGGATAGGTCAGAATGGCAGTGCAGAGTACCCGGCCCTCTCGGAGTCTCTGGGATGTGCTGGAAAGTGCTCCGACGGGGGACGTTCTACTGGGGTACTTCAACGCCCACATTGGCAGCGACAGTGACACCTGGAGGGCCATGATTGGGAGGAACGGCCCCCCTGATCTGAACCCGAGCTGTGTTCTGTTATTGGTCTTCTGTGCTAGTTACAGCTTGTCCATAAAGAACACCATGTACAAGCATAAGGGTGTCCATCAGTGCACGTGGCACCAGGACACCCTAGGCTGGAGGTCCATGATCGACTTTGTGGTTGTTTCATCCGACCTCCGGCCGTATGTCTTGGACACTCGGGTGAAGAGAGGGGCGGAGCTGTCAACTGATCACCACCTGGATGGCGGGGCAGGAAGCTGGACAGACTCGGTAGACCCAAACGTACTGTGAGGGTCTGTTGGGAACGTTTGGCCGAGTCCCCTATCAGAGAGATCTTCACCTCCGGGGGAGCTTCAACCGGATTCCGAGGGAGTCTGGAGATATTGAGTCCGAGTGGACTATGTTCTCCACCGCCATTGTCGACGTGGCCGCTCAGAGCAGTGGCCGTAAGGTTTCCGGTGCCTATCGAGGCGGCAATCCCCGAACCCGGTGGTGGACACCGGAAGTAAGGGATGCCGTCAAGCTGAAGAATGAGTCCTATCGGGCCTGGCTGTCTTGTGGGACTCCTGAGGCAGATGACGGATACCGGCAGGCCAAGTTGACTGCAGTCCGGGTAGTTGTGGAGGCAAAAAATCAGGCCTGGGAGGAGTTCGGCGAGGCCATGGAGAAGGACTACCGGTTGGCCTCAAAGAGATTCTGGCAAACCGTACGGCGCCTCAGGAGAGGGAAGCAGTGCCCTACCAACACTCTTTACAGTGGAGCTGGGCAGCTGTTGACCTCCACTGGGGATATCGTCATACAGTGGAAGGAATACTTCGAGGATCTCCTCAATCCCACCGACACGTCTTCCACTGAGGAAGCAGAGGCCGAGGACTCGGAGGTGGACTCGTCCATCACCCTAGCTGAAGTCTCAGAGGTACTCAAGAAACTCCTCGGTGTCAAAGCTCTGGGGGTGGATGAGATCCACCCTGAGTACCTCAAGTCTCTGGATGTTGTGGGGCTGTATTGGCTGACACGCCTCTGCAACATCACGTGGCGGTCGGGGACAGTACCTCTGGGCTGGCAGACCGGGGTGGTGGTCCCTCTTTTTAAGAAGGGGGACCGGAGGGTGTGTTCCAACTACAGGGGGATCACACTTCATAGCCTTCCCAGGAAAGTCTATGCCAGGGTACTGGAGAGGAGAATTCGGCCGAGAGTAGAACTTCGGATTCAGGAGTAACAGTGCGGTTTTCGTCCCGGCCGTAGAACACTGGACCATAAAAAAGAGATGAGTGGAAGTTATTCTGATTTAAGATTACCAGGAACATCAATTTAACACAAAAATAACAATTTGTTCATTATAAACAGTGCAAAATTCTATAAAAATAAGAATTGTCCATTTTGATTTCATGGTGACTTCAGATGTTTACTTTCCGAAGTGCTGCGATATGTACAACAACCAACATTACAAAATGATTGACGTTCATCTGTTTTGAATAAAACTAGTGCCACTTACTAAAGGAGGGAGGGCGTTCTCGCATTTAGCTCCTAAACTCTGGAATAGCCTTCCTGATATTGTTCGAGGCTCAGACTCGCTGTCCCAGTTTAAAACTAGATTAAAGACGCATCTCTTTAGCCAAGCATTCACATAATGCTTACCTTTTATACCACTGTTGAATCAGATCGAATGCATTAATATTATGAACAGCAGCTATGCTAATTATTTCCCATTTGCTTTTCTGCTGATATCTCGGGACGCTAGATATGTTATGCCCTAAATTAATACATGATTAACTAGCTGTATTTTTCTATGTACATTTCTGAAATGCACTTTCTGTAAAAATGCTTTGAAACAATATGTATTGTGAAAAGCGCTATACAAATAAATTTAAATTGAATTGAATTGAACTTACTGCATATTCACTGTTAGAGTGTCATAAAACACAATGTAAGATAATTTTACAGAAATGTCGACTCGTGCGCCTGGGTTGATTTTCCAGCTACTGTAGCCTATATAAAATCACTTCAAGGATGGCTAGCTATTGTTTCAAACCTTCTGCGTTTCCACAAATATTATTATGAGGATTAAAACAAATCTGATCTCTTTATGCTCGGAAGTCTCTGTCAGTCGAGAACATCTCAGGAAACGTGTTCACACTAACGCCGGATAATTAGCAAGAACGAATCAAGAGGCAAAACATTCAAGGTCAATGCAAAGAGTAAAAAGAGACTGTAAGTCATTCTGTCCCTAGAGAGAGAGCTGCTAAATAAATAACCGTTATGAAGTTCCATCACGGCATGAGGAAGAAGAAGAAGAAGAAGACGTGTTCAATCCTCTCATTAAAGCACGGAAAGTGTTGCGTGCCAGATGGATATTTATTTTTCAGCACGCATGTCAGTCATGAAGAGAGAAAGATCACACACACACACACACACACACACACACACACACACACACACACACACACACACAGACACAGAAGCACAGGTGCAGCTTCGGTCAAACCGAGTTCTGCTAATTACAGATGTAAAGTTGGCCGTAATTCACAGTAATGCTCATTAAGAGCACACTTTATTTTTAGCATGTGAACTCGCTAATCTGTGTGTTTCATGCACGACTTCACTGTTTTTTCCTCCTGACTGTTTTGAGCAGAAAAAAAGCGAAAGGATTCTGTTCTCACTGTTTTGAGAGCGTAGGCCTGATCCTGTGTGTTTGAGAATGAGTCAGACGGATAAAGAAACACTCAGAATAGCGTTGAGGAAATAACAGTGGAAAGGTGATCCTGACGTCAGACAGCACTTCTGTGGGAAACACTTTACAATAATGTTCCTTCAATAATGAATAACTACACAGGATCAAATGAGTAACACACTATTAACATTCTAGTAACTGCTATTAACTAACACGAAACTCTGATTAACAAATTAGTAAGTAATAGCGCTCAGTTGAATTTGGTAGTTCACTATTAGCTAATCAATAACTACATTTTTTTCATTACTGGATGATCATTTGTTCATAACTTTGAGAAAACCTTGAGAGAACGTTCCCTGTTCCCTGGGATTAAGAGTTTTTAATCTTAATTTTGAAAGAAGTCTCTGCTGGGATATGTTTGATGTTGCTGATAATATACTATAAATGTAATAAAAGTCCAATATTTAAGAAGAGACACTTTCATTACTGTTTCAGTAACACTTTATTTTACAGTGCCCTTGTACTTACTGTAGTAACAGTACATTATGCATAATTGCGTGCAACTAACCAAACCTTAATCCTAGCGATAATTATATAGAAAGTGTCACGATGTGGGTTTGTGTCCTGTCATGTTCTTTGGTTCCCTGTCTTGTTCATTAGTTTTCCCAGGTGTTTCTGATTTTCCCACGCCCCCTTGTTATCCTGTTAGCTCGTTTGTCCCTGATTATTTAAGCCCTGTGTTTCTGCCCTGTCTTTGTGAGTTGATATATGTTTCAGGATTAACGTGAGTGTTGGTTTCCCAGTGTTAAGATTCTTGTTCCGCGTTCTGAGTTTCTGTTTGAGTTTATTTAAATAAAGCGTGTAAACTGCGTTTGGATCCAGCCTCCTATCTGCCTTCACCGCACCGCGTTACAGAACAACTCACCGCAAAATGGAACCAGCAGTTGCTCCAGCAGTCTCTCCCATAGTCGTCAGCAACCGGGCCCTGAGAGAATATCTCTCGGTAATGTTTCAAGTGAACCAGTCCGTCCAAAGCTATGCTAAGGACTTCCTCTCCATTTGCCATCTCGGAACGCTCGATGAAATCCAGCTCATAGGCCTGTTTCGGAACGGGCTGGATTACCGGATTGCTCGATGGATGCCGAGCAACATTACCGATTGGACTCTGGACCGGTACATTGCTGAGGCTTGCTTCGTGGACTGTTCCATAGCCACGTTCCCTTCCTATCCGGCCGAGCCAGCTCCTCACTGCAGTCTTACCAAACCTGCGACTCACGTATGCCCACTCGAGCCCGTATTCCGCACTGGTCCTGTTGGATTTGCCAATCCGGAGACCGCGGAGGTTCCGCCGGCCGAGCCAAGTGAGTCAAGTGCTGCCGAGTCAAGTGAGTCAAGTGCCGCCGAGTCAAGTGCCGCCGAGTCAAGTGCCGCCGAGTCAAGTGCCGCCGAGCCAGGTGCCGCCGAGCCAAGTGCCGCCGAGCCAAGTGAGTCAAGTGCCGCCGAGCCAAGTGAGTCAAGTGCCACCGAGTCTACCGAGTCAAGTGAGTCAACTGCCGAGTCAAGTGCCACCGAGTCAAGTGAGTCAAGTCCCGAGTCAAGTGAGTCAAGTCCCGAGTCAAGTGAATCAAGTGCCGTGTCAAGTGAGTCAACTGCCGAGTCAAGTACGGCCGAATCAAGTGAGTCAAGTGCCGCCGATTCAAGTGAGTCAAGTGCCGCCGATTCAAGTGAGTCAAGTGCCGCCGAGTCAAGTGAGTCAAGTGCCGCCGAGTCAAGTGAGTCAAGTGCCGCCGAGTCAAGTGAGTCAAGTGCCGCCGAGTCAAGTGAGTCAAGTGCCGCCGAGTCAAGTGAGTCGAGTTCCAAGTCAAGTGAGTCGAGTTCCAAGTCAAGTGAGTCGAGTTCCAAGTCAAGTGAGTCGAGTTCCAAGTCAAGTGAGTCGAGTTCCAAGTCAAGTGAGTCGAGTTCCAAGTCAAGTGAGTCGAGTTCCAAGTCAAGTGAGTCGAGTTCCAAGTCAAGTGAGTCAAGTTCCAAGTCAAGTGAATCCAGCCAAGTGAAAGTTTCAAGCCCAGTGAAGCGCCGTCGCAGGAGGAGGAGGACTCGTTTTGCTCGCCAGGCTCCGGAGGGCGTTCCCAGATGCCTCGCCCTGCCGGCCCCGCCTCTGCGCCTCGCCCTGCCGGCCCCGCCTCTGCGCCTCGCCCTGCCGGCCCCGCCTCTGCGCCTCGCCCTGCCGGCCCCGCCTCTGCGCCTCGCCCTGCCTGCGCCCTTCAAGCTCCGGGAGGGCTTTCCTGAACCCGTGGATTTCCCCAAGTATTTTTTGGGGGGGGGGCCAAGGGTCCGGTGAGGAGACCATGAGGGCTGCGCCGCCATGGTCGTCTGCAGGGGCTTCACCTCCATGGCCGCCATCACGTCCTGCTCCGCCCTGGCCTTCGCCTCGTCCTGCTCCGCCCTGGCCTTCGTCTCGTCCTGCTCCGCCCTGGCCTTCGGCCCAGTCTGGTCCGCCCACGCTCTGCGGCCCAGGCCCGCCTTGCCTAGGTCCAGGTCCCGTTCCCCTGCATGGGCCTGGCCCCCCATCCCTCCCCCAAGACCGCCCTCCTGGACTTTTGTTTGTTTTATTGGGCTTCAGGAGCCGCCCTTAAGGGGGGGGTTATGTCACGATGTGGGTTTGTGTCCTGTCATGTTCTTTGGTTCCCTGTCTTGTTCATTAGTTTTCCCAGGTGTTTCTGATTTTCCCACGCCCCCTTGTTATCCTGTTAGCTCGTTTGTCCCTGATTATTTAAGCCCTGTGTTTCTGCCCTGTCTTTGTGAGTTGATATATGTTTCAGGATTAACGTGAGTGTTGGTTTCCCAGTGTTAAGATTCTTGTTCCGCGTTCTGAGTTTCTGTTTGAGTTTATTTAAATAAAGCGTGTAAACTGCGTTTGGATCCAGCCTCCTATCTGCCTTCACCGCACCGCGTTACAGAAAGTACATGCTGTTCATTAAAATTACTTTATTACTTAATCTTACAGATTCATTGTAACAAGAACACCTTAAAAATAAATAAAGTGTACACTGAAAAAAAGTGTGTTGGATTTACATGATTTAATAATGTACATCGGTCATGAATATATTAAGTTAAACTTAAATTAAGTAAGCCACTTTTTCCTTACAAACTTTTAAAAACTTTGCACTTTATAATAATGTCAGATTAAAAGTTTTGCTTTAAAGTATGAATTATCTTTTCATAATCTTTTGTAATGCTAAAAAAAAGTACACTTAGTTTGATGTTGTGACTAACATATAAAGCACGTGATTTTAATATTTAATTGTATTCAATATTACAAGTTTATATCTTTTAATGGCAACTTATATATTTGTTTAATTACAAATATATTTAAATGCATGATATACAAGTCTGAATAGAAACGACATTAAGGTCTATTATGAATGCTTGTCAGTATCGGCAGGACACTTTAACCATATTTCACAGACAACAGAAGTAATTATGACATTATATATTGAGATGCATATTTAAGTCCTACTTAAGCGGTCAAAATCACTCTAAAGTTCATGTATTTAATATAAGTTTGAGCCATAATACATTTTAATTTAATTGCAATTAACATGCATTTAAGTGTCTGAAAACATTACATCCAGTTTGCACTGAAGTATCTTCTTTTAAACTCTATTATTTCCCTAACAAGTACTAAAATTATTTTTTACAACGCATTTGTACAGTTTAATTCTAGTGTTTTACCCCTATAAAATAACAACAACAAATGCATGCATTTCTAAAATACTAGTGTGAATAAGAGAAGGGAGAGAAACTGTTCTCTGTTGAAGAATCCTCGCGTTCGTCGCCGAGATGAAGAAATATGGAATATCAGGAATATTATTTCTCAAATCTGATCCGTTATGACCTGAGGGATCTGAGCCGAGTCATTTATACAGTATCTGACAACACGAAGAACCCAGCGACACACACCGCTCGTCTGCGCACATGTTGTGTGTTAACAGTGTTTTCATCTGGCCTCATACACACATGCTTCATGTCCTCGAGAACGCAGAAACACATCAGCGATGAATCAGCCCGAAGGAAAGTCTTCTCACGGGTCCATATTTTACACTTCAGGAGATTCACTTGTGATTTACACATGTTTTTCTCAGAAGATTCTCCGAAAACTCTCAGAAGAAGAGATTCAAATATTGAACCTTTTAGGGATTCCATTATGGGATCATTTTTAGCACAAACTCACTTTATTTTGATGATTTTGTTCTTAATATTTCCAGTTCTTCTCCAGTTAATGTATGGATGAATGAATGAATGTTTCGATATTTGTGCTGGAAAACGAGACAGAAACACTGAGGAAGAACGTGATGTTGTATTGCTCTTGTGTGAACAGAGCATAGACTGTAAAAAAATATGGACGTAGTGTCCGTGACGTCACCCGTAGGTTTCTGAAGAGTGCTTTTGAAGCCTAAAGTGGGCGGGGCCAACCGTCGCCATCTTGGCATCGCGTCAGCTCTCGTCACTCCCGGATAAAAGAAAATGGGCAAAGAGGCGGAGCGTGGGTGGAGCTGAGGTGCTAATGCTATGCTACTGGCCTCGTGCTAAAGTGACAGCTGAATGTAGAAGTAAAGCCAATAGTTAAAGTTCATGTTTTTGCCCTTCAAAATACTATAATAATTAAAAGACGTAACTACAAGTGAGACTATGTGTATCGGGATGCATTATTATTCTGCTAGTTAAAAATGTATTATCATGCAGTAACTTACAATATTGCTCTGAGCTTGTGCGTGTGACAGTGATTCATGCGCATACATGTCAGTCAGTGCGGCATCGCACGTCAAGTTCATCAAGAGCTTTATTCAGTTCAGTTGATTTTAAAATCTGATTTTGGCCGCTTCTCAATTTCTCAAATGGGTTAAACCAAAAATATTACCTCAGAAGTTCAAGTAAATGCACTAGAAATCCGCGCTCATTCAAGGGTGTGTATCTATTGCATGGACGGAGAGAAAGCACTGACACCTGCAGGATTTTCTCACGGTACTTTTTATTTAACACTTAAAAGTTTGAGAGCAACGGTACCGCATAACGAGTGTAGCCTGTACAGTATACTCCAAAAAGCAACGAAATTGTCAGACATCCATTAGTGCATGCGAGGAAAACAACTGGAAATACAACGCTGGTTGTTCTCTCCATACTCGACACCGACGGAATCCAACGGCGTGGGCAAAGGTATAATGCGTGTATTAAATTGTATGAAATAATCCCGAAAAAAGCACAAACACTGCAGAGATGGCAAGTACAGTGAA
Source organism: Siphateles boraxobius (assembly GCF_051911475.1). NCBI lineage: Eukaryota > Metazoa > Chordata > Actinopteri > Cypriniformes > Leuciscidae > Siphateles > Siphateles boraxobius. The sequence goes on from NW_027508781.1 coordinate 472,272, forward strand.
AGTGAAAGTGAAAGTGAAAGTGACACGTGATGGCCAAGTATGGTAACCCATACTTGGAATTTGACCTCTGCATTTAACCCATCCAAGTAAGTGCACACACATTAGGAGCAGAGTAGTGAGTAGTGAACACACACACACTGCAAACGTGGATACACACACCCGGAGCAGCGGGCAGCCTTGAGTGGCGCCCGGGGAGCGATTGGGGGTTAGGTGCCTTGCTCAAGGACACCTCAGTCATATTCCTGCCGCTACTGGAATCGAACCAGCAACCTTTGGGTCACCAGTCCAACTCTGTTACCATTAGGCCATGACTGCCCCCAGCTGAGGGTGACGTTAACAGAGATAAACGTCGGCTAGCAGTTATAGCAGCCTCAATCCACCAGTCACGCAAGTGGCCACGCCCTTAATTATGCAGAACTTTAAGGCTTAATATAATTTAAACGGATGAGGTGTAAAAAAATTCACCCCCCTCACAGTTGTCATGAAGGGCAAAATTAGCTATATAGACCAAAACCACTTTTTGCTCCAGGCTGTAAACATACTTTTTTCTGCTGTAAAGTTGGGGATTTTAACATGGGGGAGATACAGATTTGACTCACTTTTGCTGCCTGCCTCAAGCGGTCAGTCGATGAATTGCAGTTTAATTCACTTCCGTGTTGGTTTCAAGAGAGAGACGGGGAGGTTGCCGCTTGGAACAGAGTTAATAAACACGGACTGAAGAACACAGCCACGGTTTGTTGTGTGTTCGTCCTCACATCAGGTCAACACGAGCGATTTAGACTTGTTTACTCGCTTGAATTCTTGTTTACTTCTGAGCTTTTCTACCACAGCATGTCCACTCCACCCGAGAGAGTGTGTGTGTGTGTGTGTGTGAGAGAGAGAGAGAGAGAGAGAGAGAGAGTGTGTGTGTGTGTGTGTGTGTGTGTGTGTGTGTGTGTGTGTGTGAGAGTTGGTTTATGTGGTTTATGAGGACACAAATTTGTATAATGACATGTGTATTACACTGGTATTACAAGTTATGGGTGGTTTATGAGGATATTTCAAAAGTCCGCATAAATGAAATGGCTTAAAAAACATAAAAAAACAATGTTTTATTAAAAAAATAAAAATGCAGCATGTCTCCTGTGATGGGTAGGTTTAGGGATGGGGCAGTGTAGGGGGATAGAATATATAGTTTGTACGGTATAAAAACCATTACGCCTATGGAGAGTCCTCATAAACTGAGAGAGAGAGAGAGAGAGAGAGAGAGAGAGAGAGAGAGAGAGAGTGTGTGTGTGTGTGTGTGTGTGTGTGTGTGTGTGTGTGTGTGTGTGTGTGTGTGTGTGTGTGTGTGTGTGTGTGTGTGTGTGTGTGTGTGTGTGTGTGTGTGTGTGTGTGTGTGTGTGTGTGTGTGTGTGTGTGTGAGAGAGAGAGAGAGAGAGAGAGAGAGAGAGTGTGTGTGTGTGTGTGTGTGTGTGTGTGTGTGTGTGTGTGTGTGTGTGTGTGTGTGTGTGTGTGTGTGTGTGTGTGTGTGTGTGTGTGTGTGTTTGAGAGAGAAAGGGTTTCAGCTTTTCATCATGTCATAATTGCGCCTGAAATCAGGATGTATTCAAGATAAAAATCCCTCATCATCATCTTCATCATCATCATCATCATCATCATCATCATCATCATCTTCTTCTTCTTCTCTCTGACTCTCATATTCTCTTTTGCACATGAGAAGGATAAACGCATCTTCCAGATCATGCATATTTAAGATGATGCACGTTCGTCTGCGAGTCTTTGAAGAAATGTTTTCTCGGTTGTTTATTTTTTTAAGATAATAGATATAGAATAGAAGATAAAGTGAATTTAATTTAAATTGAATTTAAAATAGTTTTAATATGTATTTAAAACTAGACTTGTAGGTTTGAGAACATTAAGTGTTTCTGAAGGAAACGCAGTGACACACTCTCTGAAACTGCTGAAGGACTGAGTGTGTGTGAGAGACGTGTGTGTGAGAGAGACGTGTGTGTGAGAGACGTGTGTGTGAGAGAAGTGTGTGTGAGAGAAGTGTGTGTGAGAGACGTGTGTGTGAGAGAAGTGTGTGTGAGAGACGTGTGTGTGTGAGACGTGTGTGTGAGAGACGTGTGTGTGAGAGACGTGTGTGTGAGAGAAGTGTGTGTGAGAGAAGTGTGTGTGAGAGAAGTGTGTGTGAGAGAAGTGTGTGTGAGAGACGTGTGTGTGAGAGACGTGTGTGTGAGAGAAGTGTGTGTGAGAGACGTGTGTGTGAGAGAAGTGTGTGTGAGAGACGTGTGTGTGAGAGACGTGTGTGTGAGAGACGTGTGTGTGAGAGACGTGTGTGTGAGAGAAGTTTGTGTGAGAGAAGTGTGTGTGAGAGACGTGTGTGTGAGAGACGTGTGTGTGAGAGACGTGTGTGTGAGACACGTGTGTGTGAGAGACGTGTGTGTGAGAGACGTGTGTGAGAGACGTGTGTGTGAGAGACGTGTGTGTGAGAGACGTGTGTGTGAGAGACGTGTGTGTGAGAGACGTGTGTGTGAGAGACGTGTGTGAGAGACGTGTGTGTGAGAGACGTGTGTGTGAGAGACGTGTGTGTGAGAGACGTGTGTGTGAGAGACGTGTGTGAGAGACGTGTGTGTGAGAGACGTGTGTGTGAGAGACGTGTGTGTGAGAGACGTGTGTGTGAGAGACGTGTGTGTGAGACACGTGTGTGTGAGAGACGTGTGTGTGAGAGACGTGTGTGTGAGAGACGTGTGTGAGAGACGTGTGTGAGAGACGTGTGTGTGAGAGACGTGTGTGTGAGAGACGTGTGTGTGAGAGACGTGTGTGTGAGAGACGTGTGTGTGAGAGACGTGTGTGAGAGACGTGTGTGTGAGAGACGTGTGTGTGAGAGACGTGTGTGTGAGAGACGTGTGTGTGAGAGACGTGTGTGTTAGAGACGTGTGTGTGAGACGTGTGTGTGAGAGAAGTGTGTGTGAGAGAAGTGTGTGTGAGAGAAGTGTGTGTGAGAGACGTGTGTGTGAGAGACGTGTGTGTGAGAGACGTGTGTGTGTGAGAGACGTGTGTGTGAGACACGTGTGTGTGAGACACGTGTGTGTGAGAGACGTGTGTGTGAGAGACGTGTGTGTGAGAGACGTGTGTGTGAGAGAAGTGTGTGTGAGAGAAGTGTGTGTGAGAGAAGTGTGTGTGAGAGACGTGTGTGTGAGAGACGTGTGTGTGAGAGAAGTGTGTGTGAGAGACGTGTGTGTGAGAGACGTGTGTGTGAGAGACGTGTGTGTGAGAGACGTGTGTGTGAGAGACGTGTGTGAGAGACGTGTGTGAGAGAAGTGTGTGTGAGAGAAGTGTGTGTGAGAGAAGTGTGTGTGAGAGACGTGTGTGAGAGACGTGTGTGTGAGAGAAGTGTGTGTGAGAGAAGTGTGTGTGAGAGACGCGTGTGTGAGAGACGTGTGTGAGAGAAGTGTGTGTGAGAGAAGTGTGTGTGAGAGACGTGTGTGTGAGAGACGTGTGTGTGAGAGACGTGTGTGTGAGATGTGTGTATGAGAGAAGTGTGTGTGAGAGACGTGTGTGTGAGACGTGTGTGTGAGAGACGTGTGTGTGAGACGTGTGTGTGAGAGACGTGTGTGTGAGAGACGTGTGTGTGAGAGACGTGTGTGTGAGAGACGTGTGTGTGAGAAGTGTGTGTGAGAGACGTGTGTGTGAGAAGTGTGTGTGAGAGACGTGTGTGTGAGAGACGTGTGTGTGAGAGACGTGTGTGAGAGACGTGTGTGAGAGACGTGTGTGTGAAAGACGTGTGTGTGAGAGACGTGTGTGAGAGACGTGTGTGTGAGAGACGTGTGTGTGAGAGACGTGTGTGAGAGACGTGTGTGTGAGAGAAGTGTGTGTGAGAGACGTGTGTGAGAGACGTGTGTGTGAGAGAAGTGTGTGAGAGACGTGTGTGAGAGACGTGTGTGTGAGACAAGTGTGTGTGAGAGAAGTGTGTGTGAGAGACGTGTGTGAGAGACGTGTGTGTGAGAGACGTGTGTGTGAGAGACGTGTGTGTGAGAGAAGTGTGTGTGAGAGACGTGTGTGAGAGACGTGTGTGTGAGAGACGTGTGTGTGAGAGACGTGTGTGTGAGAGACGTGTGTGTGAGAGAAGTGTGTGTGAGAGACGTGTGTGTGAGAGACGTGTGTGAGAGACGTGTGTGAGAGACGTGTGTGTGTGAGACGTGTGTGTGAGAGAAGTGTGTGTGAGAGACGTGTGTGTGAGAGACGTGTGTGTGAGAGACGTGTGTGTGAGAGACGTGTGTGTGAGAGAAGTGTGTGTGAGAGATGTGTGTGTGTGAGAGAAGTGTGTGTGAGAGACGTGTGTGTGAGAGAAGTGTGTGTGAGAGAAGTGTGTGTGAGAGACGTGTGTGTGAGAGACGTGTGTGTGAGACGTGTGTGTGAGAGACGTGTGTGTGTGAGAGACGTGTGTGTGAGAGACGTGTGTGAGAGAAGTGTGTGTGAGAGAAGTGTGTGTGAGAGAAGTGTGTGTGAGAGACGTGTGTGTGTGAGAGACGTGTGTGTGAGAGACGTGTGTGTGAGAGACGTGTGTGTGAGAGAAGTGTGTGTGAGAGACGTGTGTGTGAGAGACGTGTGTGTGAGAGACGTGTGTGTGAGAGACGTGTGTGTGAGAGAAGTGTGTGTGAGAGACGTGTGTGTGAGAGAAGTGTGTGTGAGAGACGTGTGTGTGAGAGAAGTGTGTGTGAGAGAAGTGTGTGTGAGAGACGTGTGTGTGTGAGAGACGTGTGTGTGAGAGACGTGTGTGTGTGAGACGTGTGTGTGAGAGACGTGTGTGTGAGAGAAGTGTGTGTGAGAGACGTGTGTGTGAGAGACGTGTGTGTGTGAGAGACGTGTGTGTGAGAGACGTGTGTGTGAGAGACGTGTGTGTGAGAGAAGTGTGTGTGAGAGACGTGTGTGTGAGAGACGTGTGTGTGAGAGACGTGTGTGTGTGAGAGACGTGTGTGTGAGAGAAGTGTGTGTGAGAGAAGTGTGTGTGAGAGACGTGTGTGTGAGAGACGTGTGTGTGTGAGAGACGTGTGTGTGAGAGACGTGTGTGTGAGAGACGTGTGTGTGAGAGAAGTGTGTGTGAGAGACGTGTGTGTGAGAGACGTGTGTGTGAGAGACGTGTGTGTGAGAGACGTGTGTGTGAGAGAAGTGTGTGTGAGAGACGTGTGTGTGAGAGAAGTGTGTGTGAGAGACGTGTGTGTGTGACGTGTGTGTGAGAGACGTGTGTGTGAGAGAAGTGTGTGTGAGAGACGTGTGTGTGAGAGACGTGTGTGTGAGAGAAGTGTGTGTGAGAGACGTGTGTGTGAGAGAAGTGTGTGTGAGAGACGTGTGTGTGAGACGTGTGTGTGAGAGACGTGTGTGTGAGAGAAGTGTGTGTGAGAGACGTGTGTGTGAGAGACGTGTGTGTGAGAGACGTGTGTGTGAGAGACGTGTGTGTGAGAGACGTGTGTGTGAGAGAAGTGTGTGCGAGAGACGTGTGTGTGTGAGAAGTGTGTGTGAGAGACGTGTGTGTGAGAGACGTGTGTGTGAGAGACGTGTGTGCGAGAGAAGTGTGTGCGAGAGACGTGTGTGCGAGAGAAGTGTGTGTGAGAGACGTGTGTGTGAGAGAAGTGTGTGTGAGAGACGTGTGTGTGAGAGACGTGTGTGTGAGAGACGTGTGTGTGAGAGACGTGTGTGTGAGAGACGTGTGTGTGAGAGACGTGTGTGTGTGAGAGACGTGTGTGTGTGAGAGACGTGTGTGTGAGACGTGTGTGTGAGAGACGTGTGAGAGAAGTGTGTGTGAGAGACGTGTGTGTGAGAGACGTGTGTGTGTGAGAAGTGTGTGTGAGAGACGTGTGTGTGAGAGACGTGTGTGTGAGAGACGTGTGTGTGAGAGACGTGTGTGAGAGACGTGTGTGTGAGAGAAGTGTGTGTGAGAGACGTGTGTGTGAGACGTGTGTGTGAGAGACGTGTGTGTGAGAGACGTGTGAGAGAAGTGTGTGTGAGAGACGTGTGTGTGTGAGAGACGTGTGTGTGAGAGACGTGTGTGTGAGAGAAGTGTGTGTGAGAGACGTGTGTGTGAGACGTGTGTGTGAGAGACGTGTGTGTGAGAGACGTGTGAGAGACGTGTGTGTGAGAGACGTGTGTGTGAGAGACGTGTGTGTGAGAGACGTGTGTGTGAGAGACGTGTGTGTGAGAGACGTGTGTGAGAGACGTGTGTGTGTGAGACGTGTGTGTGAGAGAAGTGTGTGTGAGAGACGTGTGTGTGAGAGACGTGTGTGTGAGAGACGTGTGTGAGAGACGTGTGTGTGTGTGACGTGTGTGTGAGAGACGTGTGTGTGAGAGACGTGTGTGTGAGAGAAGTGTGTGTGAGAGACGTGTGTGTGAGAGACGTGTGTGTGAGAGACGTGTGTGTGAGAGACGTGTGTGTGAGAGACGTGTGTGTGAGAGAAGTGTGTGTGAGAGAAGTGTGTGTGAGAGACGTGTGTGTGAGAGACGTGTGTGTGAGAGAAGTGTGTGTGAGAGACGTATGTGTGAGAGACGTGTGTGTGTGAGTGACGTGTGTGTGAGAGACGTGTGTGTGTGAGTGACGTGTGTGTGAGAGACGTGTGTGTGTGAGTGACGTGTGTGTGAGAGACGTGTGTGTGAGAGACGTGTGTGTGAGAGACGTGTGTGAGTGACGTGTGTGTGAGAGACGTGTGTGTGAGAGAAGTGTGTGTGAGAGACGTATGTGTGAGAGACGTGTGTGTGTGAGTGACGTGTGTGTGAGAGAAGTGTGTGTGAGAGACGTGTGTGTGAGAGACGTGTGTGTGTGAGAGACGTGTGTGTGAGAGACGTGTGTGTGTGAGTGACGTGTGTGTGAGAGAAGTGTGTGTGAGAGACGTATGTGTGAGAGACGTGTGTGTGTGAGTGACGTGTGTGTGAGAGAAGTGTGTGTGAGAGACGTGTGTGTGAGAGACGTGTGTGTGTGAGTGACGTGTGTGTGAGAGAAGTGTGTGTGAGAGACGTGTGTGTGAGAGACGTGTGTGTGTGAGTGACGTGTGTGTGAGAGACGTGTGTGTGAGAGACGTGTGTGTGTGAGTGACGTGTGTGTGAGAGAAGTGTGTGTGAGAGACGTGTGTGTGAGAGACGTGTGTGTGTGAGTGACGTGTGTGTGAGAGACGTGTGTGTGAGTGACGTGTGTGTGAGAGAAGTGTGTGTGAGAGACGTATGTGTGAGAGACGTGTGTGTGTGAGTGACGTGTGTGTGAGAGACGTGTGTGTGTGAGTGACGTGTGTGTGAGAGACGTGTGTGTGTGAGTGACGTGTGTGTGAGAGAAGTGTGTGTGAGAGACGTATGTGTGAGAGACGTGTGTGTGTGAGTGACGTGTGTGTGAGAGAAGTGTGTGTGAGAGACGTGTGTGTGAGAGACGTGTGTGTGTGAGAGACGTGTGTGTGAGAGACGTGTGTGTGTGAGTGACGTGTGTGTGAGAGAAGTGTGTGTGAGAGACGTGTGTGTGAGAGACGTGTGTGTGTGAGTGACGTGTGTGTGAGAGAAGTGTGTGTGAGAGACGTGTGTGTGAGAGACGTGTGTGTGTGAGTGACGTGTGTGTGAGAGAAGTGTGTGTGAGAGACGTGTGTGTGAGAGACGTGTGTGTGTGAGTGACGTGTGTGTGAGAGACGTGTGTGTGAGAGACGTGTGTGTGTGAGTGACGTGTGTGTGAGAGAAGTGTGTGTGAGAGACGTGTGTGTGAGAGACGTGTGTGTGTGAGTGACGTGTGTGTGAGAGACGTGTGTGTGAGTGACGTGTGTGTGAGAGAAGTGTGTGTGAGAGACGTATGTGTGAGAGACGTGTGTGTGTGAGTGACGTGTGTGTGAGAGACGTGTGTGTGTGAGTGACGTGTGTGTGAGAGACGTGTGTGTGTGAGTGACGTGTGTGTGAGAGAAGTGTGTGTGAGAGACGTATGTGTGAGAGACGTGTGTGTGTGAGTGACGTGTGTGTGAGAGAAGTGTGTGTGAGAGACGTGTGTGTGAGAGACGTGTGTGTGTGAGAGACGTGTGTGTGAGAGACGTGTGTGTGTGAGTGACGTGTGTGTGAGAGAAGTGTGTGTGAGAGACGTGTGTGTGAGAGACGTGTGTGTGTGAGTGACGTGTATGTGAGAGACGTGTGTGTGAGTGACGTGTGTGTGAGAGAAGTGTGTGTGAGAGACGTGTGTGTGAGAGACGTGTGTGTGTGAGTGACGTGTGTGTGAGTGACGTGTGTGTGAGAGACGTGTGTGTGAGAGACGTGTGTGTGAGAGACGTGTGTGTGTGAGTGACGTGTGTGTGAGAGACGTGTGTGTGTGAGTGACGTGTGTGTGAGAGAAGTGTGTGTGAGAGACGTATGTGTGAGAGACGTGTGTGTGTGAGTGACGTGTGTGTGAGAGAAGTGTGTGTGAGAGACGTGTGTGTGAGAGACGTGTGTGTGTGAGAGACGTGTGTGTGAGAGACGTGTGTGTGAGAGACGTGTGTGTGTGAGAGACGTGTGTGTGAGAGACGTGTGTGTGTGAGTGACGTGTGTGTGAGAGAAGTGTGTGTGAGAGACGTGTGTGTGAGAGACGTGTGTGTGTGAGTGACGTGTGTGTGAGAGACGTGTGTGTGAGAGACGTGTGTGTGAGAGACGTGTGTGTGAGAGACGTGTGTGGGAGAGACGTGTGTGAGAGACGTGTGTGTGAGTGACGTGTGTGTGTGAGTGACGTGTGTGTGAGAGACGTGTGTGTGTGAGAGACGTGTGTGTGAGAGACGTGTGTGTGAGAGACGTGTGTGAGAGACGTGTGTGAGAGACGTGTGTGGGAGAGACGTGTGTGAGAGATGTGTGTGTGAGAGACGTGTGTGTGTGAGTGACGTGTGTGTGAGAGAAGTGTGTGTGAGAGACGTGTGTGTGAGAGACGTGTGTGTGAGAGAGACGTGTGTGTGAGAGACGTGTGTGAGAGACGTGTGTGTGAGTGACGTGTGTGTGTGAGTGACGTGTGTGTGAGAGACGTGTGTGTGTGAGAGACGTGTGTGTGAGAGACGTGTGTGAGAGACGTGTGTGAGAGACGTGTGTGTGAGAGACGTGTGTGTGAGAGACGTGTGTGTGAGAGACGTGTGTGTGAGAGACGTGTGTGGGAAAGACGTGTGTGTGAGAGACGTGTGTGTGAGAGACGTGTGTGGGAGAGACGTGTGTGAGAGACGTGTGTGTGAGTGACGTGTGTGTGTGAGTGACGTGTGTGTGAGAGACGTGTGTGTGTGAGAGACGTGTGTGTGAGAGACGTGTGTGTGAGAGACGTGTGTGAGAGACGTGTGTGAGAGACGTGTGTGGGAGAGACGTGTGTGAGAGATGTGTGTGTGAGAGACGTGTGTGTGTGAGTGACGTGTGTGTGAGAGAAGTGTGTGTGAGAGACGTGTGTGTGAGAGACGTGTGTGTGTGAGAGACGTGTGTGTGAGAGACGTGTGTGTGAGAGACGTGTGTGTGTGAGAGACGTGTGTGTGAGAGACGTGTGTGTGTGAGTGACGTGTGTGTGAGAGAAGTGTGTGTGAGAGACGTGTGTGTGAGAGACGTGTGTGTGTGAGTGACGTGTGTGTGAGAGACGTGTGTGTGAGAGACGTGTGTGTGAGAGACGTGTGTGTGAGAGACGTGTGTGGGAGAGACGTGTGTGAGAGACGTGTGTGTGAGTGACGTGTGTGTGTGAGTGACGTGTGTGTGAGAGACGTGTGTGTGTGAGAGACGTGTGTGTGTGAGAGACGTGTGTGTGAGAGACGTGTGTGTGAGAGACGTGTGTGTGAGAGACGTGTGTGAGAGACGTGTGTGAGAGACGTGTGTGGGAGAGACGTGTGTGAGAGATGTGTGTGTGAGAGACGTGTGTGTGAGAGACGTGTGTGTGTGAGTGACGTGTGTGTGAGAGAAGTGTGTGTGAGAGACGTGTGTGTGAGAGACGTGTGTGTGAGAGAGACGTGTGTGTGAGAGACGTGTGTGAGAGACGTGTGTGTGAGTGACGTGTGTGTGTGAGTGACGTGTGTGTGAGAGACGTGTGTGTGTGAGAGACGTGTGTGTGAGAGACGTGTGTGAGAGACGTGTGTGAGAGACGTGTGTGTGAGAGACGTGTGTGTGAGAGACGTGTGTGTGAGAGACGTGTGTGTGAGAGACGTGTGTGGGAGAGACGTGTGTGAGAGACGTGTGTGTGAGTGACGTGTGTGTGTGAGTGACGTGTGTGTGAGAGACGTGTGTGTGTGAGAGACGTGTGTGTGAGAGACGTGTGTGTGAGAGACGTGTGTGAGAGACGTGTGTGAGAGACGTGTGTGGGAGAGACGTGTGTGAGAGATGTGTGTGTGAGAGACGTGTGTGTGTGAGTGACGTGTGTGTGAGAGACGTGTGTGTGAGAGAAGTGTTTGTGAGAGACGTGTGTGTGAGAGAAGTGTGTGTGAGAGACGTGTGTGTGTGAGTGACGTGTGTGTGAGAGAAGTGTGTGTGAGAGACGTGTGTGTGTGAGTGACGTGTGTGTGAGAGAAGTGTGTGTGAGAGACGTGTGTGTGAGAGACGTGTGTGTGTGAGTGACGTGTGTGTGAGAGAAGTGTGTGTGAGAGAAGTGTGTGTGAGAGAAGAATAGAAATGAAGAGGTTGAATGTGTTTCCCGGTTCCTCCGAGTCCCAGAGCGAGGAGCACAGAAGATCTTCATCCTCCGGCGCACCATCACAGGAATATTTAAACACTGATGATCACTTATGCAGTAACACACACTGTTATCACAAAGACATTTACTCCAACACTAATAGATTTGGACAAGATATATCTATATTATTTCCAGTCTTTGTTCTGCCAGCCTGAAAGCTTTGGCACTTTCCACTGTGTAACATGTAGAAGATATGATCTGAAATAAAACACACTTATTTAAGATTCACAAACTGTTCATCATCAACCTCAAGATCACGTTACATATTATATGAGTTATTAATTTCTGTTACCCTGTGGGACGACTACACACATGTTGTTACCTTCTAGCAAAAAATATCATTATCAAAGAAAAAACAGATAAAATTACATGTAAATACTTATTTTTATTGCCTGAAATGGGTTGCAAATACAGACTATATTAATTAGGCTTACATAAAGTTTGGAATTAAATGTTACTTCTTGAGTTCAGTGTTGTTAACTAATATACATTTTGTAAATTTAAATAAATCTAAAATAAAATATAAATTAAACATTTATTATTTTAAATATATATTTTATAATATAAATATATAAATATATAATAGTTTAATATTACATAATAATGAAAATGATTAAAATTAAAATATATTAAAAAAAATATTTATAAATACTATAATAGTATTTAAATAATACTAAAATGACACTGGAATGTTACATTTAGCTAAATATAACATTTTTGGTAATTAAATTAATCATTAAAAATGTTTTTACTACAATTAATTAAATGTCACTTAAACAAATACAGTCGAGAAGTTCAAAACATTTCTAAGTTAATTTTATGTTAGATAATAGTTTATCTTTCATATCTAATAGTTCTCACAAAAATACACATAATATTGCACTTTAAAAGACTGATGGAAGTGTGGAATAATCATGGAAGAAAACTCTAGGGTTCTTGACTCAATTTTAAAGAACCCCTTTTAAATTATTGCAAAATACTTTCATTTTTAATGTTTTTTTTTCCGAGTTATAAATTATGTTTATGAGCTGTTTGATTCATAAAACTTAATTAAAATAAAAAACGAAAGAAAACAAAATTAATTAATTATTTTGAAATTAAATCCATAAAATGATCCCATGATGGAACCCCTAAAACATTCTACATATTAATAACATAAAATAAAATAAAAAATCAGATTTTTTTTTTTTTTTTACTTCATCGGAATGGTACGAAACTTGCTAAAGGTTTTGGCATTTGCTGTGTGAACACAAAAATAATAAATGGACATGATTTGAAAAGGGCAAATGGCCCTGAAAAAAAAAATAGTCACACTTTTATTGTTAAAATGAGCGCATTGGAAACGAATGTGAAGCGAGTTCCCTCTAGTGGAAGCGTTCGGTACTGCAGCCACACACACACACACACACACACACACTCTCTCTCTCTCTCTCTCTCTCACTGAACGCTCATTTACTGAGATATCAAACTCAAATTTGGAACACAAGTTGTTTCATTTATGGCTTTGACTTCTCACAATTTTAGAGGAAAATGTTTTGGAATTTATTTATTTTATATAAAAATTTAAAATGGTATTTTTGTATATTTTTCGTAACAATAAATGTAAAAAAAAAAATCTAAATTTGGTATGCGCGCGGCCGCAGTGGCGCCTGCAGCTTTACGGCTATACGCACTGTGTGTGTACCGAGCGCTCCGACTGACCTGAGAAACGTTTTCAGTCCGAATATTTCAGCAGTCATTATGTGTGTCCTGTATTTCTGTCGACTGAACCAGCGATATCAATCATTCGTGAATGAATCATTCGTTTGTTCGATTATTTCCTTTCCATGAATTGGCCAAACGCGCTTGCATAACGGTCTGAAATGATTCGGATTCGTTCGGACCGTTCCGTCACTGAATCATCTGAAGCTGTTTCTCGGTCAGTAACAACACATAGAGAACAAATAGCGCTGTTTTCGGCTGTCTCACTAGTTTACTTTGAACTACGCAGCGCGGCCCAGTGGATAACGGAACGCTAGCTCAAAGGAGTTGCGTTTACTCCCGGGCCCGGACCGGACCGTTGCGACATCCAGTGAAAGCGTTTCAATCTTACACATACACACACACACACACACACACACACGTTGTTGTTTAATCCGACAGTTTCACGGTTGCTGCTTCGGCACCCGCTATGAATGTGTGCATGCGGGAATATCAGCGTTCCTTTGGGATTAAACTCAATCTGCAGTGTGTAGAAATGTGTGAAGAGAGAGAGAGAGAGAGAGAGAGAGAGAGAGAGAGAGAGAGAGATGGAGAGAGAGAGAGAGAGAGAGACGGAGAGAGAGAGAGCGAGAGACAGAGAGAAAGAGAGAGAGACAGAGAGAGAGAGAGAGAGAGAGAGAGTGAGAGACAGAGAGAGAGAGAGCGAGAGAGAGAGAGAGAGAGAGAGAGAGAGAGAGAGAGTGAGAGACAGAGAGAGAGAGAGAGAGAGAGTGAGAGACAGAGAGAGAGAGAGAGAGAGAGAGAGAGAGAGAGAGAGAGAGAGTGAGAGACAGAGAGAGAGAGAGAGAGAGAGAGAGAGAGAGTGAGAGACAGAGAGAGAGAGGGCGAGAGAGAGAGAGAGAGATGGAGAGAGAGAGAGAGAGAGAGAGAGAGAGAGTGAGAGACAGAGAGAGAGAGGGCGAGAGAGAGAGAGAGAGAGATGGAGAGAGAGAGAGAGAGAGAGAGAGAGAGACAGAGAGAGAGAGAGCGAGAGAGAGAGACTTTACAACTCTTTATTAAAACATGTACTAAAACACTAAAATACAATGTATTTCACCCCTGTAGACGTACTGCTACAATCTGCACATACAAAGAAAAAAAATAAAGAAAAATAAAAGAAAATAAGAAAATACAATTTAAAATGACCATTAAACATCACCAATTAAACACTACCTGTATAGTTTCATCTTCACATATTGACAATAAAGCACCATTCACACACCATTTAGACTCAAATTCAAATACGTTTTTTGTGATTTGATAGAATTTATGTTACAGTCTGATTCTGGATTCAACCAAGGCAGTAAACATTTTCAGCACGCTCATATTTCTCCCCTCAGCAGCCATTCTGCAAGTCTTCCAAATGGCTAGTTTAGCTTGCCCAACTGCAAAATTTGCCAAGGTACACTGTTCTCTATGTGTTTTTGAATACTTGCATCCATAAATAATGTCTTGTTAAAACAAAAACCTAGGCTTCCAAGTATTCTTTCCAATAAGGTAAACAGTGATACTAGCCTAGGACATTCAACAAAGACATGGAACACAGTCTCTGGTTTAGTGCAAAAATTGCAGAATGATAAAACAGCCATATTAAACTTAGAAACAAAACTATTTGTAGGTAATACACAGTGCAATATTCTCCACTGTAAATCCCCAGATCGTTTTGGAAGGGGACCTTTATACAACAGTCTCCAAGAGGGAGCAAGATCATCAGAGTCCATAAGATACTCTCTCCATTTTGTATCACATCTCTGATTAACATTCCCAAAATAGTCAGTCTTTACACATATCTGATAAAACTCTCTTTTTCCAACAGCTTGAAAATCAAGCTCCTGCAGCCCCTTAAATTTCAATAACTTCCCCTCTTGGTCATCCTCTGTACAAACCCTTGGAGACACAAGTAACTTAGGGAAAGAACATTGCATCGAATCACCAGACAGGAAACAATTTACAAAATGGAGGAATTGGGAGGGAAAATCAGCTTTCAAACTGTTTATGAAAAGTTGCACCATCCTCACAGACCTGAATCCCACCTGTTCACAAATTTCGGCTGCTGGTCTCCATTTTCTGGAAGCAATATCAATCAGATGTGCAACCTTGGTCAAACCCTTATCTATAAATGTTTTAGCAATGATATTAGACATGCAAACATTGCCACCAAGAAAGGGGTTATAAAACAGTGGCTCATTCAGGCCAAAATGGTCATTTTCGCGTCCAAATTCCTTTAAAACAGTCCAGGAATTTAAAACTGACACATAGAATCTTACATCAGATAGGCCTATAACGTTTCTACTATACGAAGACATCAAAAACAATTGTTTATCAAGGGAAAAGCCGCCAAAAGTTCTGAGCAAAGCCAGGCCAAATGACACCCATGATGTTGTATGCCCTTTAGAATAAAGCAAAGTCTGAGCAACTTTTAACCTCATAGCTTTAACTTTAGCGGTCACATCAATTAACCCTTGACCTCCTGCAGTAACTGGCAAGTAAAGAACTGCAGGGGGAAGCCAATGGTGACCATCCCAAAAAAAATCTACAAAAATTTTCTGCAAACGTTGCAAAAGAAATTTTGGTGGATCAAGTACATTTAAACGATGCCACAACAAAGATGCAGCTAAGTTATTAATTATAAGTACTCTACCCCTATATGACAAATTAGGGAGAATCCACCTCCACCTTTGTAGACGGCCAGACACTTTATCAAATATACCTTCCCAATTATTCTCCATATATTGATCTAGCCCCATAAAAACCCCAAGCACTTTGAACCCTTCCAAGCTCCAAGAGCAGAGCTGAGGAAGTACTGGCGGGCCTCCGTTCTCCCATTTGCCCAGCAAAAAGGATACACTCTTTTGCCAATTTATTCTTGAGGAAGATGCTCTTTGATATACAACCAGAGATGATACCAAATTCTTAACATCCTCATCTGACCTTATTACCACTGTAACGTCATCAGCATATGCACTTAATCTAGCCGTTACCAAATCTGTACTATAAGGACACACTGTAGAAATCCCACTTAATTGACGTCTCAGAACTGCCAAGAGTGGTTCAATAACAATAGCATATAAAATACCTGAGAGGCCACACCCTTGTCGTATACCTCTGCCAACTAAAAATGGTCTTAAAAGGGTGCCATTTACTTTTAGTATGCTATATACATCCGTGTACAGGAGCTTAACATAAGAAATAAATGATGAACCAAAACCAAAGGCATTAAAACATTTAAAAAGAAAGCCATGATCAACTCGATCAAAGGCTTTCTCTTGGTCCAAAGAAACCAAACCTACATCAAGTTTATGCACTTTAGCAAAGGAAATCAAGTCCCGAACCAAAAAAAGATTATCAAAAATAGATCGATTCGGAATACAATAAGCTTGATCTACATGAATCACTGAAGATATACAAAGTTTGAGTCTATTAGTCAAAGCTTTGGAAAATATTTTGTAGTCAACTCCGAGCAATGACACAGGGCGCCAATTTTTAATGTCTCCAAGATCACCCTTCTTGGGTAGTAAAGTAATCACGGCCCTCCAAAGGCTCACAGGTAATGTGCCTCTTTCCAGACACTCCAAGAAGACAGAAAACAGGTCCTTTCCGATCACCGACCAAAACTGTTTGTAAAATTCAGCATTCAACCCATCCAATCCTGGAACTTTGCCAGAAGAGAGTTCCTGAACAGCTACAGTCAGTTCAGCAAAAGTCAAAGGTAGATCAAGTCTAGATTTCTCCTCTTCCCTAAGTTGAGGTAAATCTTTAAGAAGAATGTCAGCCATTTCATCATCACAGGGTTCAGCCTTGTAAAGCTCTTCATAAAAAGATAAAGCATGTGACATGATTCCACGATCATCAGTCACTTTTCCTCCCCCTGGAAGTTTCAAATGACATAAAATCTTCCTATTTACAGTCTTCTTCTCCAGACTAAAAAAGGATGATGTCGAAGCGTCCATATTGTTAAAGGTGGTAAACCTTGCTCGTACAAGTGTCTCTTGGGCCCTTTCTTCTAAAAGATTCCGTAAGAGAAATGTATTCCGTTCGAGGATTTCAGCAGTGTCCACACCATCCGCTTTATCATCAGTGTAAAGGATGTCTTGTTCAAGCTGTTTCAATGTACTTTCCAGAATGCTTTTATTATAGGCAATATAGTTCTGACAAAAAAGTTTTATTTGTGTTTTGCCAATATCCCACCATTGACTTAGGGACTTATATAGCATTTTACTCTCTCTCCACGTCTCCCAAAAAAAGGTGAAAGAGTGCACAAATTTGTGATCTTGCAAAAGTCTACTATTAAACTTCCAAAGTGAGTGCTTAAAAGTGCTCTGTGCAGTAGAAACTTCAACAGACATGTACTGGTGATCCGATAAAGCAGTGGGCATAATACAACTCTTAAAAAAACTACCCCTAACACTTTTCTGTACATAGATTCTATCAAGTCTGGCTCCAGATATCATATTAGAGTTTACTTTCAACCAGGTATATTGTTTGGTCTGAGGGAAAGCTTCTCTCCAAACATCTACAAGACAATGATAAGTTAACACAGTTTTAAGTTCTTCTGACGACTGCTTATGTGGTTGTTCATGGTTCCTATCTAAGGTATGATTTATAGTACAATTAAAATCCCCAGCCAGAACAACCATTCTATCCTGCAAAACATCACTTAACGCAGTTTTCAATTTTTTAAAGAAGAAAATTCGCTCTGAACCAATGTTTGGAGCGTACACATTAAATAGCGAAAAATTGAGTCCATGAACCGTTATATCAACACGCAACATTCGACCAGGAACCAATTCAAAAACACTCACAGGATGCTCCTTATACTCTGGCCCAAGGAGAATTGCAACCCCTGCGCTAACACTAGAACCATGACTTAATATAGCCTGCCCCTTCCATTCACTCTGCCATTGTACTTGATTATTTGGATCTGTATGAGTTTCCTGAAGAAAAACTATACTAGCCCTCTTTATCATAATTTTGTCAAAAAGACTAAACCTTTTAACAGCATCTCGACACCCATTAATATTTAAAGTGCCAATTCTCATTGATGCCATAAAGAGAAAAAAAGAAAAATACCCCAAAAATTGCATGCTAGCCATATCACTTTTTGCCTGGTAAATTCAGTATACTTCTTACATTACAAAGGATCTTCTTAAGGCGGTACCGTTTTGGTCTATCGAACTCATCAAAGGTTGCCTTCCGCATAGCTACAGTACAAGACATCAGGAAAAGTTTCAAATCTGGAAAATGCGACTCGATACTGGGCTTGCGAAGCCCCTTTGTATGGTCAAGGAAGGTATTCATCTGCTGTAATGAGTAAAGTTTAGTCCTACCTTCAGAAATATTTTCCAAGTCCATCATGTCATTCCCTTCATATAGTTCCTCGTCATCCTTATCGAAATCCACTTCTTGCGAAACATTATCTCCTTGACTCTGATCAATCGATTCATCATTACTTATTTTAATATCACTTAATGTTACTTCGGGTTGTATTTGTTGTTCATCCTCGAGTGATTCGGGCTCATGTGCATCTTTTACATGTGCCTGATCCGAACTCAACTCTGGCTGTGTGACAACGGGTATGACATCAGCTACCTGGGCAACCTGAGCTATCTCCACGGCACTATTGCTGGAATTAGCCGACAGGAAACTTTCCCCACTATCCTCGAACGAGCCACTCGGTGCTGACTCCGCGGCGGCTTGTGGAAGTAGTAACGGTGCAGCGTCCGCAACGTCAGAACCTCGCGCCCCACCAGCATCAACCATATTATCAGCCAAAACTTCATTAACGCCATTTCTATTACGATTCGGGCAAGTCTGTCGAACGTGTCCGAATTCGCCACAAATGAAGCACTTCATGGACTCAGAACTTATAAAGATCAGATAAAGATCATACTAGGAGAGGGACACACAGCAGCACTGGCTGCCAGATACGTGTGTGTATGCCACAGCCTGAGAGACAGCAGGTGAATGTGTGTGTGTGTGTGTGTGTGTGTGTGTGTATATGTATCTGACCTCAGTGTGTTTCCCTACTGTCCACCACAGTGACCCTCAGTAATGTGTGTGTGTGTGTGTATATATATATATATGTTAAAACACTGTGGTATCAAATGTTCACAGAAATTATAATCTGTTACAAAAGAGACTGGTTGACAACTCTGTTTAAGACATAACCGACATATTTTACGTGAAAACGGACATTTAAACATAATGTTGTGTGTATTTGTCCATTCAGACACGAAACAGAGCTCAGTTCATTACTCGCGCGCTGTATAGGCATATGCAGGCATTACTGAGACCGTCGGTCGTCAAGATGCGGCGCAAAGCTACAGTGACATCACGTGACCCGAACGAATAATATAAGTTTTACATATAAGCTTCAATAAATCTGAGGAAAGGAGTTTCTCCTGGAAAAAAATATTACCAACTCACATTTCCTTTCTTTCTTTTCTTCCCCATGAGAAAGAAATCACTTAAACTGAGCCGCTGCTGTCTTTTCATCTTAACCTCTGACATGTCCCACTCGCCAGCTGCAGACTGACGAGACGCTGTTGCGCTTTCAAAATAAAAGCATTCGAGTTAAAGATTTCAAAATCAAATACCACCCCCCCGTCCCCCAACCCATGATGATAATGAAGATGATGATCAAGACGATGAAGACGATGATGAAGATGATGATGATGATGAAGACGATCAAGTTTCAAGTTTCAAGTTTGTATTTATTTATATAGCACATTTAAAAACAGCAAACAGGGCTGACCAAAGTGCTGAACAATACACAAGATAAAGAACAAAGACAAACCACACAATCATGACAGAAGCTCACAATGAATTAAAAGCTAAAGAAAAAAAATAGGTTTTAAGAGAGGATTTAAAAACAGTTACAGATTGAGCAGCTCTGATGTAAACCGGAAGGCTGTTCCACAGCCTAGGGCCAGCAACAGCAAAGGCTCTGTCCCCTCTATTCTTTAACCTAGATCTGGGGACAGACAGAAGTCTCTGATCACCAGACCTCAGGTTTCGTGTGGGGTTGTGTGGACAGAGTAGCTCAGACAAATAGCTCGGTGCCAGATTATTTACGGATTTAAAAACAAATAAAAGAATTTTAAACTCGATTCTAAAATGCACAGGTAGCCAATGCAGAGATTTTAAGATAGGTGAAACATGATCAAATTTGCGTTTTCTTTTGAGGAACTTTGCAGCAGCGTTCTGTACTAATTGGAGACGCGCAATAGACTGTTTGGGTATGCCGAAGTAGAGAGAGTTGCAATAGTCCAACCGCGATGTAATAAGCGCATGGATTGCAATCTCTAGTGTTTTCTCAGAAAGGGAGGATTTAATTTTAGAGAGAAGACGTAACTGAAAAAAGCAAGAACTAATCACCGCATTGATTTGTTTTTCAAATTTCAGGTTTTGATCCCAGAGAACACCTAGGTTCTTAATGCAAGATGACTTTGGATCAAGATAGTCCAGATCAATGTTGCTGCTATTATAGTTGTCATGGGGGCCAAAGACTATAACCTCGGTCTTGGATTCATTCATAAATAAGAAGTTTTGAGAAAACCACATTTTTACTTCCTCTATGCATGCAAAAAGACATTTTAGTGCAGTATCTTTGTTGCGTTTCAGAGGGAAATAAATTTGTGTATCATCTGCATAGCAGTGAAATGATACGCCATGCTTTCTGAAAATGGAGCCCAGAGGAAGTAAATATATGGAAAAAAGAATGGGTGCGAGAATAGACCCCTGCGGCACTCCACAGGAGAGTTGAGCTGGCGAGGAAGAAAAATTACCCAGTTTAACAGAGAAACTTCTATTTGTTAGATAAGATCTAAACCAGCTGAGGACAGTTCCCTGGATGCCCACAGAGCATTCTAGTCGGGATAATAGAGTTTTATGATCAACTGTATCAAAGGCCGAGGTTAAGTCTAACAGTATTAGGATCACAGAGTCGCCAGCATCGGTTGCTAACAGTATATCATTAGAAACCCTTAAAAGAGCAGACTCTGTGCTGTGCAGAGGCTTAAAACCAGACTGGAAAGTTTCAAGAATTTGATTTGCGCTAAGATGAGATTGGAGTTGATTCAGAACCGTTTTCTCCAATGCTTTTGTAATAAAAGGAAGGGTAGAAATAGGTCGAAAGTTATTAAAATCCCTAACATCAAGTGAAGGTTTCTTGAGCAAAGGTGTGACCGTAGCTTGTTTTAGTGTATCAGGGATAGTCCCTGTGCTCAAGAATTTATTCATTAGAGACACCAAACATGTTCCAACCGAATCCAAAGTTTGTTTCAAGATACGCGGAGAGAGAACATCAAGAGAGCAGAAGGAAGGTTTCAAATGATCAACAATTTCTCTGAGAGATAGAAGAGAAACAGGGTCAAACACACTCCATATGGGTGAAGAACAACTCAGTTCATGCGAGACATTAGCAGATGATTGCAACTGAGATCTTAGAGAGGTGATCTTCTCACAGAAAAACCTTGAGAAACCTTCACATAATGATACTGAAGGATTTGAAATCACAACTATAGGAGGATTGAGAGCAGACTTTAACACAGAAAACAAGGCTTTTGAACTATGATGATTTTTTAAAATTAAATTAGAAAAATACTTAGACTTAGCAGATATCATAGCTTTCTGAAAAGCACTGAGGGAGTTTTTCAGCATTTCATAAGAGATTTGTAGCTTATCACTTTTCCATTTACGTTCTGCTCTTCTACACGTTCGTCTCAGAGAACGGATGGTATCATTGAGCCGTCTTAGGTTTTGACTTCTTAGCTTTTAAAGGAGCAGTGGTATTTAAAACCTCAGAGCATACAGTATTAAACAGACTAAGATGTTCTTCAGCATCCAAGTCGGGTAAGGGTGACTCCAGGGACAGAGACAGACACACCTCATTAAAAGAGTTAGTGAATTCCTCTTGGAAACAGGGAGAAAAGGAACGAGTCCATTGTGCAATAGATGAAATGTGCGATCTTGTAGGAGGAAGGGACATAGAAAACAGTACAGGCATGTGATCAGAGATCAGAGTGTTAAAAACCTGAACATCAGTAATGCAAACGCCATGAGAGAGTACCAGGTCCAGAGTATGTCCATGAATATGTGTGGGATCTTTCACCCACTGAACCATGTTAAAGGAGTCAATGAGATTTAAAAACTCCATTGTTAGAGGCTTTGACTGACAGCACACATGAATATTAAAATCCCCTAATAAAAGAATATTGCTGTAATTAGTTACACATTCGCCCATAAAAGCAGTAACTTCACTTATAAAATCTTTCACTAAGTGAGGGGGGCGATACACCAGCGCTAACAAAATAGGATCGTCAAAATTCGCAACAGCTGTACTTCAAAGCTACTGTAGAATGTAGACGGGACAGAGTGACAGTAGCTACTAAAACGGTTTTTTAAAATTACCGCTAGACCACCTCCGCGTCCAGAAGAGCGGGGAGAGTTAAAGAATGTGCAGCCTTCCGATGAAGACGATGATCAAGATGATGATGATGATGAAGACGATGATGAAGATGATGAAGATGATGATGACGATGATGAAGACGATGATGATGATGATGATGATGAAGATGATGATGATGATGAAGATGATGACAATGATGAAGACGATAATAAAGATGATGATGATGATGAAGACGATGATGAAGATGATGAAGACGATGATGAAGAAGATGATGATGATGATGATGATGATGATGATGATGACGATGACGAAGACGATGATGACGATGATGATGATGATGATGATGACGAAGACGATGATGACGATGATTATGATGATGAAGACGATGATGAAGACGATGATGATGATGAAGATGATGATGATGATGATGACGATGATGAAGACGATGATGATGATGATGATGATGATGAAGATGATGATGATGATGATGACGATGATGAAGATGATGACGATGATGAAGATGAAGACGATGATGAAGATGATGATGAAGATGAAGACGATGATGAAGATGAAGACGATGATGAAGATGATGATGAAGATGATGATGAAGATGATGCTGAAGACGATGATGAAGACGATGATGAAGATGATGATGATGATGAAGACGATGATGAAGATGATGAAGATGATTTCCATTACACGAGAGTAGATGTTAAAACTTCATGCTGATTTGTACTCGGCTTTCGCCAAGATAAGCACCAACTAAGACGTAGCTTTACAGTAACCTATGCTTCTCCATCCATTTACGCTTCTTTCCATCTGGTGACGTGAATCTCCTTCTGTCTGGTGTTAATAGTGTATTTGCGCGTCAGCACACACAACGGCTGCAACCACAGTGCGGTCCCCCCATAACAACCCTCTGGATTGAGCGGAGTAGGGAACATCTCTAGGGTCTTCAAGTGGGCACCTTCCGTCCTCAGTGTTTCGTCGACTAGCCCAGGACACCTCAAGAGGGCTCAACAGTGACTCTGGCGTCCCAGAGTCACCCCCCTCCGTCCCCCACTCAACTCAGCCCAGCTTACTGACCTCTACTTCCCTCTTGCTGCTGAGACCTAACCACAATCTCACAATCTCTCCGCAACCCAACCATACGCGCCAACCCGTTTGACTAAGGCTGTCGAGCCCCACTGGTGCGTTAATATACAGTTTCAGTGGCAACGGTTCCGTATGGCATACCACCTACCGCAAAACACAATATCTGCCCAACCACCCGTCATTCACGCAATATACACAGGAACGTAATGACTGTAAATACTATACAACCTCTACAAATAAACCAACAGTGCTGCTGAGACCTAACCACAATCTCACAATCTCTCCGCAACCCAACCATACGCGCCAACCCGTTTGACTAAGGCTGTCGAGCCCCACTGGTGCGTTAATATGCAGTTTCAGTGGCAACGGTTCCGTATGGCATACCACCTACCGCAAACCGCAAAACACAATATCTGCCCAACATCCCGTCATTCACGCAATATACACAGGAACGTAATGACTGTAAATACTATACAACCTATACAAATAAACCAACACCCTTCAAGTTTTCAAGAATTCTACGAAACCGTAGCATGGCGGCCTGTACTCAGCCAGCTAGAATCTTTCCGTCTCAACCACAGCCAGTTGCTGCTCCTTTCTGCTGCTTCAGATAAGTTCTTTACTGTGCGACGCAACTCTTGACCACTGAATCCGACGTCTCTGAGGAACCGGGTTGTAGAGTGTGCCACAAAACCTTGACAACCCACTTCCACTGGATAAACCTGGACTCTCCATCCTCGCTGTTCTGCTTCAGTGGCCAGATGAGCATACCGCAATTTCTTCCTCTCATATGCCTCATCTACCGCATCCTCCCATGGCACTGTTAACTCTATCAGTTGAACAATGCGTGCTGATCCAGACCACAAAACAATATCTGGTCGTAGGTTAGTGGTGGCAATCTCAGGTGGAAAAATAAGCCGTTGATCAAGATCAGCCAGCATCTTCCAGTCCCTAGCAGCTTCCAGTTGTCCTGGGCGAGAATTGGTGTTAGCACCTTTTCTTGGTGGTTGCTCGCCTGGGCGGAGGAATATTGTCTTCTGCGTGTAATGTTTTGCTAGAACAGGCGGCAACTTATTGGTCATACTACGCTTGCCTTCCAATGCTAAAGCCAAACATCGCAATACTTGGTCATGGCGCCAAGTAAACCGACCTTGGCTAAGAGCCACCTTACATCCTGTCAAAATGTGCCTTAATGTGGCAGGTGATGAACACAAAGGACAAGAGGGATCCTCTCCTACCCAGAGGTTTAGGTTCTGCGGTGATGGGAGAACATCATATGTTGACCTAATAAGGAAACTGATCCTACTCTCTTCCATTGACCAAAGGTCTTGCCAGCCCATTTTTCGTTGTTCCACACTCTCCCATCTCATCCACACTCCCTGCTTGGCCTGGGAAATGGCCTTTATACATCTCATCCTCTCCTCCTGCTTTCGCACCTCGTTGACTACCAGCTTCCTCCTTTGAGCTGGGCCTGCCTTGTGCCATTTAGAAGGAGGAGCTAAACTGAGCCCAAAACCCCCTCTTCCATGCTGTACCTGTTCCACGATATCCCCAATTTGAAGGTCAGCCTTTGCCTCTACTACAGATTTCCTTGCTGACCACTTTCTACCAGTTTTTACCACAGGGGCTGCCTCCCTTACACATTTGTTGCGTGACTCTGCTAAAGTCATTTCCAGTCTGACCTTGGCACACTTAAACTCCTCGGTTAAAGCAGAGACTGGCAGCTGCAATACTCCTTTACTATAAAGTCCCACTCTGCTGAGGCAGCGTGGAACTCCCAACCATTTCCTGATGTATGAACTTATTAACGCTTCCAGCTTATCCACTGTTGTCAAAGAAACCTCGTACACAGTCAGTGGCCACAGCAACCTTGGCAGTAGACCAAACTGAAAGCACCAGAGTTTTAGTTTGCCTGGTAGAGCACAGCTGTTTATGCTCTTCAACCCTTCCACTGCTTGTCGTCTAACTTCTCCCACTCGAACTGTGTCCTTTAGATCCCCATCGTACCATCTCCCTAGACTCTTCACTGGCTTCTGAGAAACTGTTGGTATTGCCTCACCATTAATGAAGAATATTTTATCTACTACCTTGCCTTTAACTATTGAGATGCTCCTTGATTTAGAGGGCTTAAATTGTATTCGTGCCCATTCAATATTATCTGTTAACTTCCCCAATAACCGATTAGTGCAGGCTACCGTTGTAGTCATGGTTGTCATGTCATCCATGTATGCTCTGATTGGTGGTAGTCGCATCCCAGAAGCCAAGCGCTCTCCTCCTACTACCCATTTTGATGCCCTAATGATTACTTCCATTGCCATGGTAAAAGCCAGTGGA
>NW_027508781.1:502500-505000 GCF_051911475.1 Siphateles boraxobius
AGTGTAAAGAACTACAGTGTGAGAAACTCCAGCCGCATGACTAAGGAAATAGGTGATAATGTGGAAAACTGAAACTTCTGGTATATTTTAATCAATTAATCTATTTGGCAGCGGTGTTCATTTGCATGTGCATCTGAATGAACTAAAGAATCACTGTGATCTTAATCAGCTGATTCACTGAAAAGATTTGACCAATTTGATTTGTTACTACTTCATGAATTAATCATTTAATAAATCATTGTGAAAATTTGATTCACTGAATGATCTAACTCAAAAGAAAGATTCGTACATGAATTGGGCATCTCTACTTCATGAACAAATCATTAAATAATTCACTGACTGTGAACTTACAGTAAATCAACCAATTCATTATCCATGCACTGGACATCACTGCTTAGCGAATGAATCATTCAACGATTCACTCTGAATTTAATTGAGTGATTCATTGAAAAGATCCTACTCAAAGGAAAGATTCGTTCTCCATCTTCAACCAAATAATTAAATGAATCACTATGAACTTAACTAACCAATTCACTGAAATTATCAAAAGAACAATTCGTTCATGAATCAGACATCACTCATTCAATCGTTAACCAATTATTTGAAAAAGATTTAAAACAAAAGAACAATGTATTCACGCATTGGTCATCCCAATTTAAAAAATGAATCATTCAACAATTTAGCCTGAACTTAACCGATTATATGAAAATACTTGATTCAAAAGAACAATTCATTTACGCATTGGACATAGTTGCAATCAAAATTATTCAACCCCCATTACAAATCAGGTTTATTGGCAACATTTACAGACTTTGAGCTGTTTGCAATGAACAAATCAAACAAAAGTAATTGAAATAGCTCAACACAACAAATGTTTTAAGTGGTTTCCCCAAATTTAACTGAAAGTGCAACTTTTAATGACTTCTGCAGTCTCTAAATGATTCAACCCGCTGAATAGAATCCCTCACAACAGCACAAATCTGCAAAAAAGGTGTTGTCTCACCAATCAAGGGCTTCATTAGTTGCACCAGGTGTGCTTGAGCTAGAACACATGAAATATCTGAACTGGCGAGGTTTGTTGAGTGTCACGTTTGACTGCATGCTAGAAATATGGTCAAAAGAAAAGAAGATATCATCACCCTTCACAAACAACGAACAGGATATGAAAAGATAGTGAAGTCACTAACTGTTCCTAGAGACACTGAGAAACTGCAACGTGAGGAAGGAGAGATGATTCACTGAACTATCAGGAGATCCTGGGAGAACATCTCGTCAGTGAGGAAGCTGAAGCTGGACCTTCAACAGGACAACGATCCCCAGCGTTCCTCAAACTTCACCCAGGCTGGGTTGCAGAAGAAGTCCTGGGAGATACAGTGGCATCACAGTCACATGACCTGAACTCCATAGACGATGTCTGGTGAGATTTGAAGAAGGCCGAGAGTATTCCTGAACTGGAGGCCGTTGCTCATGAGTGGCTCAGACTCCTCAGACACATGTAGCGTCTGGACCAATCACACACACAAATTATTCATTTTATCTAATGAATAGTCCGGCAAACTCACTCTCCCAACAAAGACCAGTGTAACTTCCCCCTAAACTAACATCCCAATGAAGCTAACACCACTGACAGAACTCGGGGTCCTGTTACATAGATAATGATTTTTACGACCTCTAAAAGGGAATTCCTGAGAGATGTGACTCTCACTTAATTCTCCCGAGAAGGGGAAATAAACCCTGTTAATCCTATATATGAGAGATGTGACTCTCACTTAATTCTCCCGAGAAGGGGAAATAAACCCTGTTAATCCTATATATTCTATATATATAGAATATATATATAGATATATATATATAACCACTTGAGAAATGTATAAACGTATCTAATTTTCACATCTCATGATTTTCCTTCTGATGTTGTTTTGGCCTATTTTTTCTTGTAAACTCCAATGGGTTAACTTTCCGACTTTGCATACTATGGTTAGCCAACATCATATGGCATATTTGGTCTCTATAACTTGGTACTTTAAGATCGAAATGACTGTGTACATGATATGTCGATAACAACAACATTTTATTATTACAAGAATCTTTCAGTTTCTTCATCGGCTACCACCCCTCCAGCGGGCACATGCAAATGAGTACCCTTGAAACAAAGAGCCATAAGCCAAATTCTCCCGCCTGGAACTTCCACCTTTCTTATTGGCCGAGCCAACCCTGAGAGGCGGGACCTTTCTAAAGCTTTAAATTGCATCGACTCCCACCATTGACCCTCTTGGTTACTCAGAACGTTCGGGGTGTTGTGCTGTCCTGCGTGGCCTCACCAGGGCCCAAGGGCCCCAGGCCTTGACCAAACCAGCCATGTGCTCATTCAGGAGAGAGAGGACTCTCTCAAGCACGACAAAATCAAGGACAACCTCAGGAGTTGGTCAAACCGTCTTCATTCAACCGCAGAAGAAGTCCATCTCAACTCCCACCATCTGCTCTGCATGTCCTCCCAGGC